>NC_088915.1:18030000-18333030 GCF_963576675.1 Euphorbia lathyris
AGTTCAATCACATAAAAACTTCTAATTAATATTATCAGATAATCCTTTAATTTAATTCATAACCATAATCAAATTATAATTATTAATCAAATTAATTTATCCCTAATTAATCTACAAATTTCGGCCCATATATATAGTGTTTCACTAATTACATTTTCGTCCTCCAATTCCAAGTCCCATATGCGACCCATTAGGTTCTTTATTGCCACTAGCCGTATATATCCTTTGAAATTATTCATCACGATTAATTCCAACATATATATAACGGAATACCGTCGCGAGCTGTTACTAGCAGAACCTATGATATTCCCCCAGAGCAATTAAGAAGTCAGGTTGATAACTGACGTTAACCTTTTTGTATTAGGTACAGTATAATACGATCCTTCATCAATTATATCCTGTCGATCAATTCCTTATAACCGTGGAACGTGTCAAGGTTACATATAACGAAGAGTTCGGTTTTACTTGTACAGGTTGAATTCACTCTCAAAGATAAGTTAAGTGAAATGTTTATTTCTACTCTTAACTCTATCACCTTGCAAGGATTTCAGTCAATTCACCACAAGCGGCCATTTGGATATATCTCCCACTTATCGGGAGTGACGAATGCTCAATCTGACATTAACTATTCTGCAATTACTTTGTGTGATACCCAACCCTGCTCTCACACACTCCAGGCTCTCACCTGTTGGATCGTGCTCGCACAGAATCAAAGTACCAGACTCCATAATCCAGAATGACTAATTAACGAATGTTTGAGTCTGAGAATTAGTTATACCTATTAATACCAATGAGATGAACAGTTGGCACATTAGATAAATCAATCCATACTGTTATCTCAAGTCGGGTCCCAATCCTAATGAACTCCTTCACCGGATCCATGTAACTGTCTAGATATCTAAATATCTAAAGCTTGTGAGATCAGCTTTCTGTCTCGACAGAAAACACTGTTACATGCAAGTCTCAACAGTAATATGCCAACCCCTATAACATATTACTTGACTTGGGTTGATTTTAAGTCTATTGGTCTATTATAAAGTATAGTCTCACTTCATGCTTGTATGAACACTTTATAACTACTTAAATAAACTTATGATTACTTTCTTTATGAAAGATTTGTGCCTTTATATATAGTTACATTTTAATGCTATATATCTGATTAAACAAATGACTAAATAAATAATTTATTCATTAATATTTATATCCTAAAACAATTGTCTTTAGGACACTAAACTCCAACAACTTTAACAACCACACGAAAGCCTAAGTGAAGATAAAGAAATAATGTAATTTTTATTATTTGTTTTCGACAATCTTTGAAGATAGGAAGTTGAAATAACAATTACAATCGAAAATCTTTATTTGGAGACCCTGTGGCAGTTTTAAGAATGGCCTTCATTAGTAGAACTTTCTAAGTTCATTGGCATTCTAGGTTTGGGGGATAGGCATGTCATCCAACTCTTTTAACTTGTAAGTGTGTATGTTTACACATTTTTCTATTTGGCACGGGCCTTCCCACTGTACGCCAATTTGCCCTTGCCTTTTTTGGATTAAGATGCCTCATTGCTATGCATCACGAGATCACCCAAGAGGAATTGTCACGACCTGACTTTCTTGTCACGGGAGGACTTGATTCTTTGCATCTATGCCTCCATGCGTTTGAGGGTTATTTCTCTCATTTCTTCGAGGGGATCCAACTAATGCCTCATGCTGGTCTCATTGTTTACTTCGGAGTAGAAATTTTAACAAGGGTAGACCACTCTTATGTCAACTGGGAAGAAGGCTTTGGTCCCGAGTGAGAAAGGCATTTCACCCATAGCTGTTTGGGGGTGTTGTCTTGTAGGCCCAAAACACAATTTGTATATGTTTAAGCCATTCGGGGCCAAGCCTTTCCAATCTTTTCTTAAGGAGTTTCACAATGATTCTGTTTGTGACCTCGATCATCATGTTCATTTTTAGCGTGCGAGACAAATGAAGAATGGAGTTTGATCTGTAAGTTTTTACAGTAGGTTCTGAAAGCCAAACAATCGATCTATTTCTCGTTGTTTGTGATTATAGTGTGAGAGATCTCAAACCTGCTTAGGATTTTTCTGTTGACAAAGTCGATGATGTGAGTTGAAGTAATGTTGGAAGCTGGCTCTACTTCTACCCACTTGGTGAAGTGGTCTACTGCAACGATCAGATACTTTCTCTGGCGAGATATCTCAGGTAGGGCTCCCACTATCTCAAGTCCCCATGTGGCGATGACAAAGCTGGTTGGATGACCTTCATGACTTAGGCCAGAGACCTATTCACTAGTGCATAGCTTTTGGGGCTTCGATTTCCTTACCAAGTCATTTGAGGCCATTAGGTTCCTTGGGGCTTGGATTTCCTTACCAAGTCATTGTTGCCCTAGTGGGCTCTATATATTTGTGGATCTCGTGGAGTACATAGATTATTTGGGTGAAGTCAATGCATTTTAGTCAGGGATGACTGAAGGAGCAGTGATATAGGACTTCTCCGATTACAGTGTATTGGCTCGATTTCTAGATTACCTTTATCCACTTGTTTCGATATTCTGATAGTATCCTTGAGGAGAGATATTGGTATAGAGCGTAGTTAGTTCTGTCAATGACCATAACTTCGATTTTGTCGATGCGGTTCTTTCCTCTATCCGACGGGGGCGGTTTTTTAGCTCTCTGCCATCGATGCTGCTTTGGCTAGCCTATTCGCTTTGGAATTTTGCTCTCAAGGAATCCTTGATAGCTTCGGGATGCGGCCCTTTATAAGACGATTTGAGGCTTTAGGCCATTTGAAAATGGATCAAGTCACCCTTACTAAATTTGGCCTACAAACTAACATGGGCTTGATACTTAGCCTAGTCCGAATCATCAACTACACAAACATTCGAATAATATAATTTTTACCCGTATAAAATTGCTATTAGGAATATAAATTTCATATAGGTTATATATATTATCTAAAAATGATGATAATATATAGTAATTTCCATGTAAGTTGAATCATTTATAAGATTATAAATATACTATATATGATAGTGCTATTATTTTAGAAAATATTATATATATATATATGAAACAAATAGAAAAAAATAAAATAAAAAGAAAAGTAGAAAAATAAAGAATAGGCCTTATAAGAATCCACTTTGATAGATGATATAAATAAGTAGTTTGTGTTGGTATAAAGAGGTGGGAAGCACCATAATTTGTCCACCTAACAAAACAATAATATCATCTTTCTTATCTTATTCACTCACTTAATTGCATCTATAAAATCCCTTTACTTTTGGATGGATGATGCTATGCACATGTACATTACAACTTGATATCTTTAAGAACACACAAATATCGTGTCATATATCACATATTACATTATCTAAACCCTTTTAAATTCGTCGAAAAAAGTCAAACGAATTGACACGTAAGTAATAAATCAGACTTAGATTGATACGTACGAAAAAAAGGGGGTTAACTATTGGTTTTTTTCACTGTAAAAGTTCTAACTTTATGAATTATGTAATAACATTGTGTACTTTTAGTTGTGTTTTAATAATATGATACACTGAGAGGAAGTGTTGTTACAACTGGAGCAAAGAACGTCAAAAGTTCTGCTTAAGTAACATGATATATTTGATTTCACGGTGAAAAACATTAATTAACCCCTGTTAGCGACGTTTTTGTGTGTGAAAAATCACCGACAAAATTCAATGTTGGCTTTTTTGTGGGTTTTTATGAGCATGCCAGGGAAGCAAGTTTCCAAAATTGAAAATTAATTAATTAACTGACTTCTAACTAAATGATTGGTCGAAAGATTAATAGATATTTCTTGGGTTCCTAGTTCCACTACAAAAAGCTTTACTAACTTAAGCAATGGCGATCAAAATAAATCAAGGAATTAATTTTTATTTTATTTTATTTATATTTGGAAACTTGATTATACGAATAAAATGAACAAAAAGCTGAAAATTACAATCAAAATGCGACAGTTTTGTAAGAAATTGTGACTGAAAATGAATCGAACTTGAACCTTGAACGAATTAGCGGTTGAAAATGACCACAAACTTAAGGAGGTTGACGATTGCTTATGGAAATTGCTGGAAACTTGAATTAGCAAATTGAAAACTTTGAATTGAGATATAATGAACCTTGATGTGATTGTGGGAAAACTCGAAGAATAAAAGAAGAAAGTGAATTGGGAGAATTAAGCAAAGAAAAAGAAAAGTAATAACGCTTGGAAAGAGTTTTGGGTTTTGATTTTGATATGTTGTGTGTTGCCAAATGAAAAACCAAGCCTTTTTTTACAGTTGTTGCTGGCACAAATCCGTCAGAAGCAGGGTCTTGAATAAATTTATGCTGAATCTTTCTCCATTGGCTGCCCCACGAGTCCCGATTACTGTTATTACCATAGTACTTATTAGGTCTAGTCTAAGACTTAGTACGGTATCGATATATGATCCACATGCCTCCCGCTATTAATTTTTGAGTTTTGTTCCCATTTTGATGGTGCTTGTACCTTTTAGTCTCCTTTTCATTTCTTACCACACTTTGGTTCAGTGACTTTTGGTTCATCATCACTACACGTCTCTCAGGAACCTGGCTTATCTCGTCCATCATTTTAACAAATTCTTCTCCTATGGAGAAATCATTGCTTGTTCCTGTAGCTTGATCACATTATGATATAGCTCGTTGACACGCTTAACCATGTGTTTCGGGAAATCATATATTGTTTAGATTGAACCGATTGCTCCCATATTTGAGTATTACACTCTAATGCCTTAGCATTATTTTTCCAATGCTTCAGATACTTGGAGCATCATTTCGTCCACTTGTGACCCCGAATCCTCTTGTGAAAATGGTGGCAGTGGTAGTGGGTGACTCCATTTTTTGAAGTTTGCCATTTCAGTGATGAGATATCACGACTTCTTTTATGGTATTATTTTATGGTTCTATTACAGGTGGGTCCCACTATGTATTCCAAATTATTAACGACAGTTTTTGTTTTGTGAAAAATCACCGGCTAAATTCAACATTGACTTTTGTTGATTTTTGCGAGTGTGATAGGGAAGCTAGTTCCCAAAATTTAAAATTAATTAACTAACTTCTAACTAAATGATTGGACGAAAGATTCAAGGACTGAAAAGATCTTTCTTAGGTTTCTAGTTCCACTATCAAGTTTTATTAGCTCAAGCAATGGTGACTAAAATAAATCAACTCAAAGAATTGAATTTATTTTAATTTATTTATGTGTAGAAAATTTTGATTACGCGAATGAAATGAGAAAAAACTGAAAAATATAATTGAAATGCGACAATTTTGTACGAAATTGTGATTGAAAATGAATCGAAGAAACCCTAAACCCTAAACAAATTAGCGCTTGGAAATGACCACGAACTTAATAAGGTTGGTATTGCTTGTTCAAATTGCTCGAATCTTGGATTGAAACTTGAATTAGCAAATTGGAAACTTGAAGAATAAAAATTGAAAACTTGAAGAATAAAGGAAGCAAGTGACTTGGGAGAATTAAGGAGAGAAAAGGGAGAGTAATAAGACTAGACAAGAGTTTTGGGTTTTGAATTTTGATATGTTGTTGTGTTGTGTCTTACAAGTGAAAAATCAAGCCTTTTTAATAGTTGTTGGCACAAATCTATTGGAAGCATGGTCTTCCGCTACTCCACTTTGGCTAAAATTATTATAAAACACCCCACTCATCTTGGGAAACCAGGATTCCACTTTAGACCGCGGGTTGAAGTCGGTTAGGGTTGTTGAAAAAACTAATTTCCAAACATACACATTTTTCTTGATGCTGGCATAAATCCAATGGAAGTAGGGCTTCCACTACTCCACTTTTGTTGAGATTTTTATGGCACACCCTCTTCATCTTTGGGAACCAGGATTCCACTTTAGAATATAGGTAGGATTCGGTTAGGGCTGTGATAGGAATGTTTTATCCCTATTTTTTGTAGTAAGATTTTCAGGATTATTACGTATTTCTTCGAGTCATTTTGTGTTAATTTGGTAGCTTTAATCTTTTTTCATCGACTTTTAGTTTTTATTTACTTTTATAGCATTTATTTATATTTTTTTCAAGTTTTGTGTTATTTTCAATAAAAGATTATCAATTTAAAATTACAGTTTATTATAGTGTCAAATTCCATGAAATTAATTTACCAAAAACAATCAATTTTGACTTGGTATTTAATAAAAATTTTGATAAATTATTTAAGTTCTTTTTGGTACAGATTTAATGGGATTCTTGTGATATTTTTAGGGATTTCAGTATCGAAACGCGTTTGGCCAAAGGAAGCGAAGACCAAGCCTCACTGAAGGCCATCTCGTCAATCATGCCACCAGGACGAACCCCAACCAAACTTGCCCTCTAGCTCGACGAGCTGGGAGCGAGAAAAGCTCCTAGTCTCCAAAATAGGTCTGCTTGACAAGGTGATCACTCGTAGACTCTCATTTTTTTACTTCGTCTTGATATTTTGAATTGGTGATCTGATTTCTGATTTAATGGTTATTGTAAATATTTGAAGTAGGTAGAATAAGATTTGAATTTTACTATTTAAATATCTCGGGATTTCCATTTTAAGGCATCTAAAAACTATCTGTAAATTTCTTTTCTCATTGAGATCAGTACGAGCTTCCTCTGTTCCACCATTTCCATCTATAAAAGCTTTCATATGTCATTAATACACAAACAATCAAGGTTCCACCTCCAGTTCAGAACGACTATCACTCGAGTCTACAGGTTTCAAAAAGCAACCTTCTTTCCCTTTTATTCGCATTCAACTAGTGAGATCTCTCTGAAGTTTGAATTGGTTGTAAGCTGTGAAAATTTCTACCATCTTTAATCTGAGTTTCAATTATATTTCATTCCTCTGTTTATGAGTTATTTAATTATTGTGTTTGGGTATTTTTAGAGGTGGCAATTTCTGACACGAAAACACGAAAACAGAGCCAACCCGACTGACACGACACGATTGACACGAAAGTCATTTTTCTAACATTTATAACATATAAAACCATATAGAACATAAATATGAGATAACACGATTTTAACACGAAACACGACAATTGCCAGGTCTAGGTATTTTGATTGAATCATTTATAAGTCTAAATAGTTTATGAGGTTCATATTGTGAGTCTAATCTGATCTTCAGGGGGCTAATTAATATTTTTGAATAAGTTAAAGGAGCTTTTAATATATTAAACTAAATAAGTTGAAGGGATATCATGATATTTTAAAACCGAATTATTAATACACTTTGAATTTATTAATACACTTTAAAAGTTCAAGCAACCATCAATATTTTTAGCAGAATGCAAAAAAATTGGAATCGATTCATCTAGACTTAAACTCACAATCGCAATTATAACAAAAAAAAAAAAATGCAATAGCAATTGTAACAGAAAGAAGAAGAATCACTACTGAAATCGCATAGTTTAGGAAGAAGTGAGAAAATAAGCTTAAAACGTGTTTGGTTACCTACTTTTCACTTTATGTTTGCCTTTTCACTTTAAAAAGGCAGAGTTTGTGGTGTTTGGTTAGACTCATTTTATTTGCTTTTTACAGTTGAAAACTAACTTTTTACAAAAGCTGGAAATCTCTGCTTTTTTTGGAAAAGCAGTCTTTTCCAAAGGCAAACAACAAATAGGAGCAGGAACCAGCAAACAACAAGTATCCAAATGGATCCTAAGCCGTATGCTTATATAGGTTGATAATTATCTAATCTCAACTATTAGATTAATTTACTATTTGGTCCTTATACTATTTAGGTTTAATATATCATTTGCCTTTTGAATTTGTCTAAAAAGATTGATTGGCCTTGTGAACTTTTAAAGTATCCTAACAACCCATCAACTTGCATAAAAAGTTCAGTTGGCCACATGAACTTGCATAAAATGTAATCAATTAATAACTCGGTTGCAAAAATGTAAGCTGCATGCGGAATATGTGTTGCACGCGCCTTAAAATGTTATCATATAATTCACATAATAGATTAAAACTGAAGTTCTTATTTGCTTAACTGTAAAACTTATGTCCTCTAATATTAGAACTGCATACGCAGACCTTGTTCGTTTTATTTTTTTTAAGGCGCATGCAATACATCTTCCGCATTTAACTTACTTTTTATAACTGGGTGATTAATTGATTACATTTTATGCAAGTTCAGAGGGCTAACTGGAGATTATATACAAGTTGAGGAGGCTATAGAGATACTTTAAAAATTCAGGGAGTTAATAAAACTTTTTGAACAAGTTCAGAAGGGAAATGATGTATTAAGCCTACTATTTATTATTTAATAAACTGCACATCGTTTTAAGTAAGTTTAGAAGACTAAAAAAATTTCGTAAAAAAGTTCATAGAAGCAATAAATCACTTTAAAAAAAATTAATATATCACTTTAAATAAATTTACGAAATAATTGAGTTTTCTAAAACAAATTAGAGCACTAAAAAAATAGGGGAAAGTTCAAATAAAACCCATATGGTTTCATTAATTTTCAGATAAAAGACTGTGGTTTACTTTTTGTCAAAACGAGAACTGAGGTTTCACACTTTTAATAATGCTATTAAAACTATCTTTAACGACCTGAAAATGAAAATTTTCAAGAATTAAAGTTGTTCAATGTCATATTTTCTATGGAACTACATTTTCGATTTTAGAAAATCATCTTTTTTGGAACTTTCTCTCTCTAAACATTAACTTTCTCTCTTTACCAAACATCATCTAAATAAGGGTTAGGGTAAATTCCAAAAACAACCCCTGTGGTTTGATGTTGTTCCAAAAAAACCCTTGTGGTTTGTTATTACAAAAAAAAAGGACTGTGGTTTGCGCCGTTAACCAAAAAACGGAAAATGACTTAACGGTGTTAAAATGCTGACGTGGCACACGGGTAAGGTTGGAAATTCGATTTTTTTTATTTTTTTTAATTTTTCTTTTTTCTTTTTTCTTTTTCTTCCCTTCTCCCTTCTTCTTCCTTCTCTCCTCCTCCTTCTTCTTCTTCTTCTTCTTCTTCTTCTTCTTCTTCTTCTTCTTCTCCTCCTCTTTCTACCCTTCTTCTTCTTCTTCTTCTTCCTTCTTCTTCTTCTTCCTTCTTCTCCCCTCCTCCATTCTTCTTCTTCTTCATCCCTCTTCTTCTTCCTTTATTTTTTTCTTTTTTTTTTAAGTTTCGGAAATTTCCAGATTTCTTCGGAAATCTGGAAATTTCCAGAAATCCAGAAATCTGGAAATTCCAGATTTCGAGAAAATTCCAAATTTCTTCAAGTAAGGGAATTTAAAAAAAAAGAATAGAAAAAAAGAAGAAGAAGAAGGAGGAAGAAGAAAAAGGAAGAAGAAAGAAGAAGAAGGAGGAGAGAAGGAAGAAGGAGGAGGAGAGAAGGAAGAAGAAGGGAAAGGAAAAGAAGAAAAAGAAAAAGAAAAAGAAAAATTAAAAAACATAAAATTTCAGAAATTAAGAAGAAGAAGAAGAAGAAGAAGAAGAAGAAGAAGAAGAAGAAGAAGAAGAAGAAGAAGAAGAAGAAGAAGAAGAAGAAGAAGAAGAAGAAGGGAGAAGGGAAGAAAAAGAAAAAGAAAAAAGAAAAATTAAAAAAAAATTAAAAAAATCGAATTTCCAACCTTACCCCTGTGCCACGTCAGCATTTTAACACCGTTAAGTCATTTTCCGTTTTTTGGTTAACGGCGCAAACCACAGTCCTTTTTTTTTGTAATAACAAACCACAAGGGTTTTTTTAGAACAACATCAAACCACAGGGGTTGTTTTTGGAATTTACCCTAAGGGTTAATACACATATTTGCCCCTGTGTTTTCGCGGAAAAACAGATTTACCCTTAAATCAAATAAACCCACAAAACTATTCCTGAATTTTCCATAAACCTGCAATTATACCCTAATCTGACGGAGCTGCTAAACGGCGATGACATCAAACCTTCTTGTCTTCAAAAAAATTTGATGACGACAATCAAAATTCATTTGGTTTCTTATTGTTTTCTATTGCTATTGCTTTTGGATTAATTAGGAGGTTTAGACGCCATTTTATTAGGTTGATTGGGCTTTTATGAAAATGAATTTTGACCAATATGTTCTTCTAACTTGCTTTTAATCGAAATTGAATGTGCATATTTTTTTCTGTTTGTGATTGGTTGTTCTTTTCTGAAGTTTTTCTGGAGATAAGAAGGTTTGATGTCATCGCCGTTTAGCAGCTCCGTCAGATTAGGGTATAATTGCAGGTTTATGGAAAATTCAGGGATAGTTTTGTGGGTTTATTTGATTTAAGGGCAAATCTGTTTTTCCGAGAAAACACAAGGGCAAATATGTGTATTAACCCTCTAAATAATCTCGAAATAAAAAAGTTGAAGAATTAAAGTTGCTTAGAATATTAGTAGTTCTTAAAATATGTCATTTTTGAAGTTGTTAAGGGTGATTTTAATAGTATCAATCGAAAAAGTCCTTATTTTGCTAAAGTTGAAAACCCCAGTCTTCGTTTTAACAAAAAGTAAACCACAGTCTTTTATCTAAAAATTAGTGAAACCACATGGGTTTTATATGAACTTTACCTCTAAAAATATGTTAAACCTTCCTTGTATTTTTATTTGATTCGTCATATGTTGCAAGTCAACATCACAACTGCTATAAATTCACAATGAATGAATACATTTTAATTATTAAATCAGTGGCAAAAGATAAAATTTAGCTCTCAGCTTTATATATATTACTTTAATTGGCACAATTGATTTCTGTTTTTTTTTTTAAAATTATGAATTATTTATGTTTTCTAATTGAAGTAGAGGAACATAAATGATGAATTGCATCAAGTAGATGTATTGATTGTATCAAAATTAAAGTAAATAGACAAATTTGATAAATTTAATTAATTTGAGGGGTCAATATTGCTTTTCTCTATTATACAATAAATTCAGTTTAAGGTTTAAAATCTATTATATATAATTGGTAACAGAAATTTTCACATGCATCTTAATGAGCAAGTAAATTTGCTCATTCACCGTTAGATATAAGCTTATTAAATCCAAGCCCTATGATGTTTTGAATCTCCACCTTAGGATTCTAATAAACCTAGATCTAACGGTGAATGAGCAAATTCTACTTGCTCATTAAGGTGCATGTGATCAAGACTGTAATTGGTAATCATAACTTAGAGCGCATT
Source organism: Euphorbia lathyris (assembly GCF_963576675.1). NCBI lineage: Eukaryota > Viridiplantae > Streptophyta > Magnoliopsida > Malpighiales > Euphorbiaceae > Euphorbia > Euphorbia lathyris. The sequence continues at coordinate 18,041,165 of NC_088915.1, forward strand.
TTTAATTGCTTTCTGGGGATAATTAGTACGCATGGTCACAAAAATTTGGACAATATCCTCAAAAGGTCACAAAAGTTTAATTTGTCTCAATAAAATCACTTCAATTTGTTTTTGTCACAATAAAGTCCCTTTGAACGTTTTTCAGTTATCTTTTTACCGAAATTGATGACATGACATCTCAACGTCACGTCAACACCACCTGGCATATTAAAAAATGTAACTACATATTTTAATTGACAATCGATATGTCACGTGGGTTAATTTATAATTAAAATTTTAATTAAAAATCCTTATTTACTTAGGTTAATTTGTGATTAAATTTTGGCTTAATACATCATTTGACCCCTGAACTTGTCCAGAATGGTTGATTGGCCTTCTGAACTTTCAAAGTGTCTCAATAGTCCCCTGAACTTGCATAAATTGTTCAGATAGCCCCCTAAACATGCGTAAAATGTAATCAATTAATAATTCGGTTGTAAAAAAGTAAGTCAAATGCGGAAGATATGTTACACGTAACTTGGAATGTTATTACATACTTCATAAATAGATTAAAACATGTTAAAAAAAATTATTATTTATTCAACTACAAAATATTTTTTTCTCTAATATTATAATCGCATATCCCGATGTTGGTCATTTTACTTTTTTAAGATGCGTGTAACATATCTTCCGTATTTAACTTACTTTTTTTACAACCGAGTGATTAATTGATTACATTTAATGCAAGTTCAGGGGGCTAACTAAACATTTTATGTAAGTTCAGGAGGTTATCGAGACACTTTGAAAGTTCAAGGGGCCAATCAACCATTTTGAACAAGTTCAGGGGGCAAATAATGTATTAAGCCTTAAATTTTTATTATTATGTCAAATGATGTTGAGGCATGTGATTAAATGTCACGTAATCAATTCCGGCGAAAAAATGATCGGAAAACGTCTAAAGTAACTTTATTAGGACAAAAACAAACTTAAGTGATTTTATTGAGATAAATTAAACTTTTATGACATTTTGAGGATATTATACAAATTTTGTAATCAGTTGTACTAATTACCCTTGCTTTCTGATACCGTAAAACCAACTTTCTCAGCTTTCTCAACTAAAAATAGTATTTAATAAATACAAAATTGTTTTCCTCAGAAGTAAGAAAAAGTAGAAAAAATACTTTAAAACTATAATTTATAGCTTTAATGAAAAATAGTTGTCACAATTTATTAAGAAAACTGATATTAGTTTTTTTTTTTTTTTTGACAAATATAGCTATAATTTTCAATATAACCTACTATTGGATCATTTTTAATTTTTATTTTTATGTAAATAAAGTATATGATAAAATTTAATATAAAGTATATGTCAGGACTGATAGAATGGTCCTTAAGACCTCCTGATTGTTCTATATTGTATTCTTATTTTCATATATAATAAAATTTTCTTTTTGTTTAAATAAAAAATAATAAATAGCATTATTAGGATATGATTTAAAAGGCGATAATACCTAACGGGGTGTTTGTTAGAAGGGATATAGGAGGTGGGATAGGGATAAAAAATACGAGATAAGTTATCCCGTGTTTGTTTGGGAGATAGAAGAGTGAGACGGATGAGGGATAAACCTCTTATCCCTCAAATTCTATACCTAGGAGATGGTGGTATAAGGATGTGGGATAAGCTCCTGCGATTTTAATAGGATGAAAAGTCTATCTTATCCCTCAAATTAATGTTATATAGTTTAAATAAGATTAAAATAGTAAATTGTATTATTTTATTCTTATCCCTATCTCACATACCAAATATTGAATAGTAATTCTCGACCATCATATTTTTATTCTTATCCCAACTATTTATCCTTATCTTTATCCTAACATTTATCTTTGTCCATATCCCAATAAAATACCAAACACCGTAAGAACCATTTAATTAAAAAAATTTAAATGATAAGTAAGTTCAAAAGAATAATATTTGTAATCCCTCGGACACTAACAAAGGGCGACTGACAACAAAATAATAAATATTTATTAATAATAGAAAATAGATTTTCTTAATATGTGGAAATAATTTCTGAAAAAGAAAAAGGAAAGGTTAGTACTTAAAATACATGGTCAAAAAAAATGAAGTGATCGGTTCAAACATCACTGAATGCGGGGGATAATTGTACTACACACACTCAAAAAGGATGGAATTTTTATTTAGTGGATTATCACAACTCTATGTATGGTTTCCTAACTCCAACAGTTATATATATACACACACATAGGACCTTTTAATTTTTTTAATTTAGTGTCCGTTTTTTTATTTTTCGGAATTGTTTTTTCCTTTTAATTCTAAACGGTAATAAAAAGTATTTGATAAAATTTTGAAACAGCTATTTTTAAGAGAAAAATCAATTAACATCTGTAATCTACCGACAAATAGCAAATAACTAATAACATCAAATAGCAACGGGTCTTGTCAGTTTTGTTTTTGTCTAATTCTTTAAACTTTTGTTAAAAGCAATGTTCACATAAAATTCGAACAAAAATACCCTTTATTGATAAACCTTTACTTTTTCTATTTTATTTTTATTTTCCCCATAATTTTCTTATTAGAATTCTAGCTATAAACATTTGCAAACATAACTGTTCTTCACTCTTCTCTTGGTTTTATTGTTAGGGACTGCTCATTCTTTATTAAAGAATTAGGTATTCTTTTAATTAAGTTCATGTTGCTCATATAGTAGCTAGAACGATCCGTTCTGTGTCAGATCGTGGGTGTTGGTTATCCTAATTCCATGAGTTTCAATGTTATGTTCTGTTAAAAAAGAAACAATATGATTTTTGAAAAAATTATGTTCTGTTAACTGATTTTTAATAAAGTTTTCCTTTAGTTAAAAAAAAAAACTTTTATCTCAAATAAACTTTATGAATAAAAAGAAACAATATGATTTTTGAAAAAATTATCAAAATTTATATTAATATTTAATGCATGTTTTTATTGAAAAATATTTAATGTCTATTTAAAGAAATTATATTAAATAATAAGGAAAATGAGAATTAAAAATTTAAGAGAATAACTAATAGATTTTTTTTTCTTAAATATGGGGTACTATAAACTCGAAATTATATTAAAGAGAAAAGAAAGGAGGTACAAAACGGAGTTTAACAAAAGCGAAAATACTCCTTTTCGGAAAAGTCATCCGAAATGAAGGAATTACAAAAAGTAGGATGTGAAGGCCACCAAAGAAAAGAAGTGATTTGCTGCCCAATGTGAGCCAAAGCATCAGCAACGTCATTACCTTCACGATAAGTTGTGATAATCTTTCCGAACAGTCCAAGGGACATTTAAAGAACGAGACCGTAACAAATCCACAACATAAGTTGAATCACATTCTAGCCAAAGCTTTATCACAGATAATATATACTGCTATAATCGCAGCTCGCAACTCAGCAACATGCCGCAAAAGTGTTAGATGGAGGGAAAGTAAGCACACTATGGGGGAAACCCCTGTGATTTCTAAATAGGCCTCCAGAAACCCCGGTACTAGGAGCACCCAAAATCGAGGCAGAAATCAGAAAACATACAGAATGCATGGTGCCTGTGCAACGCGGCCCTGTAAGCGAATTCAGAAAAACACGCCGCTCCTGAACCTTGTTGACCATTGTTCCCAAGTTCAAAAAATTTGCTTCACGAAGACTTTGCTAAAGAAAACGGAGAGCTAAATGAATATTCAGATGCTCGTCATAAAAATAGCTTTATTTCTCAATTGCCAAATAAGCCAAAAATAATTAACAATAGTCGCAATCCAAAGATTCCAAAATCGGGAGCTCATAGTAACATGAAGAGCATAATAAAGAAATCGGGAGCTCATATAACCTGTCCAGATGCAGAAATCCAAAGATTGCCGCCTCTACTCACTGGTCGTATATGGGCAACAATATTATGCGAAAGCGAAACAAGCAAGGTCTAACTATCATAAAAAAAAAACCATCCATTTTACTAGTGATATAACGCTGAGTCGAAATAGACATCACCCATAGGAGGGACAATCTAACGGTCAGTGTAAAAATTAAGAGTCGAACTCTCCCCAAAGAGCGACGGAGATACTAACCCTAATTTTTATTATCTCTAACACCAATCAACAAATAAAAATGGAGGGATATGTACACGTATACATACCATTAAAGGATTAATACATATAGAAAATTAACATACAATAATCATGCAAATATAATGGAGTTAATGAGAGAATACATGAATGAATAAAACTTTTCTTTAAGCAAAGCAAAAGAAGAAGGTGGGTTCCCACTAGTATAGTACATTAATTAATTAATTAATTATTATTGTATGATAATAAGTTAGGAGAATCTTAGTTTCTTTTCACATATCCAAAATCTCTATAAATAAATAACATCATCTCAACTATGTGCTCCATGAGTTCACTTTGTGTTTCTTTCCAAACTAAACCTTTCTTTCTCTTCCCCATACTTGCTAAAAACACTATCATCATTTCCTCTTCATTATCATAAATAAAAATATTGCTATTAGTAGCGGAAAATGTCGTCTGAGGCGAATAATGCTGGGGCGGTTGTTTCGTACCCTGTTCGCTCTTCTAACTGTCTCATCAAACTCAACAACGTTTATCCTATTACATTAAAGGTTTGTTTGCTTCTCAATTTACTCTATATATAATCTTTGTTTTCTATGTATGTTCTTTGAAATCCTCTCCCACTTAGGGGCGGTGCGTTGACCGAAACTCTAAAGAAATGACAAAAAAAAAAAAAAAGATTTACCGACAGATTGTTTGGTCGCTACATGTATAATGTCATTATTGTAACGAAATTAGTATCACTGATGAAGTTTGCAACGACATTGTCCGATGTTGATGTTTATTCCCAAATAAAACTATAGTATTTGTTTTGGGTTCCGTCACTGCTCCCACTCAATCTCTATTATAGTCCTGAATCGGTTCTGCTCTAGAACCTTTTCGGTTTTCGTATTATTGACGAAATTTGCAACGACATTGTCCAATGTTTATTTTTGGTCCCAAAAAAAATATGTAGTATTTGTTTCTGGCTCTGTCACTATTTCCATTCAATTTGGAAAAATTTTACTATGATCTCGGACCAAAGTGGTCCAGTATTGCTTAGATGTTGCCACATGAGCATCATTTGTTTTGTTGCGAGACTACTGTAGAACTTCTCTTTAATCTCTTGATCCGTAATATTGTAGAATACTAATTAATTTGTTCTCAATTGTTATTTTTCCAACAGTTTGAGGAAATCGTGTACAAAGTGAAATTGGGTGAAAACGGATCATCATGCTGCGGAGGCGAATGGGGGACAAAAGAAAAGACAATATTAAATGGAATAACCGGTATGGTATGTCCAGGTGAAATTCTAGCAATGTTAGGCCCATCGGGGAGCGGAAAAACAACCCTCTTAACCGCACTAGGCGGGCGTCTCAACGGAAAACTATCAGGCAAAATCAGTTACAACAACCAACCATTTACCGGCGGAATAAAGCGACGAATAGGATTCGTCGCGCAAGACGACATCCTATACCCACATCTAACCGTCACCGAAACACTCATGTTCACCGCACTACTCCGGCTACCGAAAACCCTAAACCACGACGAGAAATTAGAACACGTGGAGCGTGTGATAGCCGAATTAGGACTCAACCGGTGCGAAAACAGCATGATCGGGGGGCCATTGTTTAGAGGGATATCAGGAGGGGAGAAAAAGAGAGTGAGTATTGGACAGGAAATGTTGATAAATCCGAGTTTGTTGCTTTTAGATGAACCGACGTCGGGGTTAGATTCAACGACGGCTCAGAGGATAATTACGACGGTAAAAAGGCTAGCTAGTGGAGGACGTACGGTGGTGACCACCATTCATCAGCCGTCAAGTCGGCTTTATCATATGTTTGATAAGGTTGTCTTGCTTTCAGATGGCAGTCCTATCTATTATGGTCCTTCTTCTTCTGCTTTGGATTACTTTTCTTCTATTGGGTTTTCTACCTCCATCACCATTAATCCTGCTGATCTCTTGCTTGATCTTGCTAATGGTAATTTTTTCACTTTCTACTACTTTCACTCACTTTCACTAATACTATACCTTTTATTTTTTGACACGATAATATGATTTATAGACACAATTATATAAATAGATTAGGGGGGTCCCGAAATTGGTCCAGAAAATCGATTGACTACTAAATTTATTGAGTGTCTTGTTAGCTAATAAAAGTTGCTTAAAATGATTTATTTGTTGCCTCAATTTGTTTAAAGCGAATTATTGACTAATGAATTTTCTTATAGAAATTTTAGAGACACAATATATATATATATATATATATATATATATATATATATATATATATATATATATAGTGCATATAGAAGGCTTAATATAATAGGGTTCCAAGTTTGGTCTAAAAAAATCGATTGACTTCTGAATTTACTGAGTGTCTCGTTAGATCATAGAATTTGCTTAAAATGATCGGTTTGTAAGCTCAATTTGATTAAAGTGACTTATTGGCTTATGAACTTGCTTACATTTTATAGTTGCTTAAAGTGATATACATTTTAATTTTTCAAAATTTTTTTGTGTTCAGCTATATGAACTTAAATAGTTAATTATATCCCTTTAAACAAATTCATGAGACTAATAAGACATTTTGTAAGTTCAGAAGGTCAATCGGTTTTTTAGGTCAATTTCAAACTTTTTGTAACATATTAAGTTTATATAAAATATAATACGATTATGACATGACAACTCATTTTAATATTTCTAACGGATTTCTAAGTAATATACATTTTATTGGTGAGATCATTGCACCCGATCCGCTGTATAACTTTTTTATTAATATTTTATGACATTTTTGATCTATTTAATTTGATATAGTTGAATCACTGGTAGTCAATTTTGGTGGAATAAAAAAAACAAAACCGTACATGTTGTGAATTGGATTCTTTAATATTAAGTAGTGGGGGAAATGTGATGGCCCACTCAAAGTGCTACTTAAACTTGTAGCTATCACTAAATGGAGTATATATAAGCAAACCCCACTTCTACCCTAAGAATAATACTTCCATCATAACTTGCTTATTTTATTATTCTTTTTTAATTAATTATAATCCCCATTTCTTAATTAATCAATTCGGAAGGGACCCGCTTTTTAAAATTCGTCGCAAACACATGTCATTTTTTGGGTGAGATTCCAGTCCCCGTATAATATTAACAAGTGTATTGAAAATGAAAATGCAGGAATAGCCCCAGATTCAAAATCTACAACAGAGTACGGTGAGAATATTGAGAAAGAACAGAAGTCGGTGAAAGAAGCTCTTATTTCTGCTTATGAAAAGAATATCTCCACAACATTGAAAGCCGAGCTTTTCAATGTGGACTGCAATTACACTAATAAAGATGCCTCTTCGAGTACGTGTAAATTTCGATCTTGATTTGGACTAAATTAATCCGTTTGCTGGCGATTTTTAATGATAAGTATTGATAATTTTTACTTTTAGGAGGATTTGATTCAAAGTCAGAGCAATGGTGCACAAGCTGGTGGCATCAATTCAAAGTGTTGTTCCAACGTGGACTAAGGGAAAGAAGATTTGAATCTTTTAATAGATTAAGGATTTTCCAAGTCATCAGTGTTGCTGTTCTTGGTGGACTTCTTTGGTGGAATACCCCTTCTTCTCATATTCAGGATCGGGTAAGTTTCGAACTTTACCTTTCAGTTTAAACTTTTCGAATTTTAAATAGTATCTGCACCTTTTAAACTACGAAACTAAAATCCGTATTCGGGTTGTGAGTTCACTGGTTCATATCGCTGGTTGTTGTTATTTACTGTTTGCTAATACTATTAGTTGTTTATCATTATTGATAGCTAATAGTTCTCAGCTGATTTTGCTTCTAAAACAGCTATAATGTGCTCTTATTTACTGTTTGAAGTAAAACAATAAAAATGAGCTATGAAAAGGAGAATAAAACAGACACTAAATTTGACAATAGGTTTTTCGGAAACAACAATTTAACATCTATTATCTACGGTGATATGATAATGTGTCATGGTAGAAAAACTAGCTCAATTATGTTCTAATACCGTCAAAAAACTTATCAATAATTTCTCGGAATTTGATTCGATGAAAAAAAATTCATAGATATTTACTTGAAAGGGATAAAATATAGAAATATTTCCAATTCAAATTAAATTGGAATAAAACATGTTTTTTTTATGAAAGTTTTAATTTTTATATTTAGTACACGGCTCCAAAAATGTTTAAGATGGTCATGTTGAGAACATATTTTCTTATGAATGCAGATTGCTTTGTTATTCTTCTTCTCCGTGTTCTGGGGTTTCTACCCGCTCTACAATGCAGTGTTCACATTTCCACAAGAAAGAAGGATGCTCATAAAAGAAAGAGCATCTGGAATGTATCACCTCTCATCCTATTTTCTTGCAAGAACATTTGGTGATCTACCACTCGAACTCGCGCTTCCAACTGCATTCGTCTTCATAATCTACTGGATGGGAGGACTTAAACCGGACCCGATGACATTCATCCTTTCACTTCTAGTTGTTCTTTACAATGTTCTTGTCTCGCAAAGTCTCGGACTGGCCATCGGAGCAATCCTTATGGACATAAAACAAGCTACAACATTGGCTTCGGTAACAACTCTAGTGTTCCTCATTGCGGGCGGATACTATGTTCAACAAATTCCGGCTTTTATAGTGTGGCTCAAGTATTTAAGCTACAGTTATTATTGTTACAAGCTTCTTCTCGGTGTTCAATACAGTGAAGACGACACGTATGAATGTTCGAAAGGAGTTCTATGTCGGGTTGGGGATTTTCCGGCGGTGAAATCGATGGGTTTGGATAATTTGTGGATGGATGTTTGTGTTATGGCTTTGATGTTGGTTGGTTATAGATTGATTGCTTATCTAGCTCTTCATAGAGTTCAATTGAGGTAAAAAAAGAAAAGTTAATTAGTAGAGTTAATGTATGTTTTAACAAAGAAAGGTAACATAGTTTGAAGAGTTTTCACCTTCTTCAAACTTATATTGGAATAAATACCATAATGTTAAATTATTGCCTTTAATTGATGTTGTAGTGACTTTTATTTTACATTTCTTACTACATTATTCCGCTAACATCACGCCTCAAGCTGATATCGAAGAAAAACTATAGATCGAAAGTAAAGTAATGGGAATCGTGTAATTGAAAGAATATAATTATTTTTCCTTTATCTTAAAATATCATTGGATCTCGTAATTCAGGTAAATATTATAAATACAATTTATAATATATAAATGATTTTTTATATATAATTGTGATGAGGACACTTTGTCCCTGGACGCGGGGCGTGAGAGAGGACACGCGGGGCGTGACTCCGGAGCCAAGAGAAAGGAGGAAACCACGTGGGAAGAGGGGTCTCTTAGGCATTCCACGCGGGGCGTGTTGTCCAGCACGCGGGGCGTGGATCGAATCTTCAAAGAGAACCAGTTCCAGGAGCTCGAACACGCGGGGCGTGCCTCCTCATATGCGGGGCGTATCAAGACCCACGCGGGACGTGTCCCGCCTGGAGTAAACTTCTTTACCAAGTTCTCCATACTTGGGACCACTCCCTATTTACAACTCTACCACTCCTTATTTACAAGCATGCCACCCCTTTACCATTAACCCTACTTTACCCTTTAGATTTGTATTTTAATTAGCTAGATAATTTACCCTTTTGTAATTTGCCAATTAGGTTTTTGAGATGATATAAATTCATCTCTTTCTCATTGTAATAGGAACTTTTATGAAATACAATTTATCATTTTCTTCCTTGTGAAGTTTGTTAAGGTTTTATCCTTCAACAATGGGGATTTCACTATTCCTATGGATTTAGTCCATGAATTAGGATCCACTCCTTCTAGTTTAGCTAGATAAGTTGTTAGCATTTGTGAGTTTACGGTTTAAAACTCTCAGTGGATTCCGCGCTACATCAAATTGATATAATTAATGTATTTAAAACAAGAATAATACAATAATAAAAAATATTACATAATAATAAAACATTACATGATAATATAATAATAAAAATTCTATACTATACATATAATTAATTACAAATCGATTTATTTGAATGCATTAGAATTGATATGAGTAAGGAGAAAATGATAATTGATATATCATGATTTTTTTGTAATTTTTTAATATTGACTTTTATTTATGTTCTATTGTTATTTTTATATAATTTATTTCATAAATGAAATGTTTTTATTTTTTAAGATTTCATTAATTTTTCTTAATAATTTTTTATATAATTTATTAAGTTAAAGACTGATAATGAATCCAAAAAATTTAATTTTTTAGATAATTTATTAAAAAAAATAATGAAAATAATTTTGATATTAAAATATTAATTGGTTCTACAAATTGAAAATGAATATTAATTAAAAATTAATTGTACTTAAATGTGCAATTGAATGAATGTTAAAAAATTTGTAAGAAGTCAACTGATGGTGATGGAAGGTCAAAAAAAGATCTGACAGACAATAATTATATTTCTTACTTTTGATCTGCAGTTGATTTTTATTTTATGTAACAGTGAAAAGGGAAATTTTTTTTTTTTGCAGTTGAATAAAACTCTTCTAGTCAAAAGTGAGAAGATTACTATTGTTCATTCAAAAAAAAAGGAAAAAAAAATTATTATTGTTAAATTAAAAAGTAAAGAATTATTAAGGACAATTATCTCCAAAAGGTAAAGTTAATAATTGGTGCTTTTATTTATTTTATGCTATTAATAATTACTTTGGAAAAACTCTTGTCTCCATTTTGGTTACTATTTTCATGTGAAACTAAAACCAGTCAATGCTTCATAATTCTCTTCAAAATAATATCAAAACTTTAGTTAGAAAATGTGTTTCACCAGTTTCGAATTTAGAAATCGGATAAATTAAAAAAAACAATAATAATAATTAAAAGAACATTCAACCAATATACAATAATATTTATAAAAAATTTCAAAAAAATAGTATTTATAATTAGTTTGATCTTAGTCCGTTTAGTTTACCTGTTATTTACTGTTGGAAAAAAACTGGTTTCGAAAAAGCTGAGATTATATACTTTTATAAAAAAACTACTTTTCAGCTATGAAAGGTGAATAGGAAGTGTCTAACCAAACACTTATACGTCTCCATTTTGGGGTGAAATTGTGAAAATGTAAACACGATGGGGAAATAGAGTAACCAAATACCTCCTAAAAGTTCCCTTTAGATATACTAATTTATACACAGGTCAATGAATATTTAAAATTATTATTTTCAAAATTAAGATTGAGTTAAGTAGTTAAGGATTTTATGTTGTTTAAGTTAGAAATCTTGATTTCGAGGGGAAATTTATAAAACCAGTTCAATGGAAATGACATTTATATTTTTAGACTCATTTAGACATATGTTACCAAACTAGACTCTTCCAATATATTTTTCCAAAAATACCCTTATTCGCACAAATCCCACACCTTCTCAACGATGTTTGATTTTGTCGTGATGTAGCATGGATTGAATGTGTTATGTTATGGTTAATGTTAATCGGTATAATGATGATTTTCGAACTAATTTGAGTTGTATTTGTGTGATTTATTGATTTAAAAGTCAAAATATTTGAAAAACAGTTTCAGAAAAGTATACTCAGTAAAGTTGAAATGCAAAATACAACTTGGTTTTGGTAAAGCAAGTAAAGTCACGATATATACAATTAAGGAATGATCTCCTACAACTGATCTGATAAATCCCATGTGAGCTCATATGCTATGTGTATAGCTTAACAGTATTTGGTTCTTAATTTTACTTCCGTATTTGATGATTTTGCATATTTTATGATCAAAACCCATTCATTTTAGTTTCTCATAAGGTGGGGGAAATTTGGGAAAAATTACAAAACTTGTCCAAAATTATGAATGCTTAAAAGAAAAGCGCTCGGACATTATCCAATTATTTTGGGAAAAATTTACAAAACTTATGTAATTTTGAATGCTTAAAAGAAAAACAAAATGGATCACGAGCCGTTGAAGTCACAAGAAGTTGAAAATTTGAGACTTAACGTGTTAGTTTTTTTTAAAGCAGTCCATGTGTTGCCGTCGCATGATTTTAGAGATGCAGCGTGAATTGATTCTTGAAATTGATTTGGCAGTGGGTTGAAGAAGATGAGGGGTTTATGAGGGTATTTTTAGAAAAATATATTGAAAGAGTCTAATTTAGTAGGATACATTTAAATGAGTCTAAAAATATAAATAGACATCTCCATTAGGTGAGGTTTGTAAATTTCCCCGATTTCGAATCTTAATATATGCATTAAAATTTTAAGATTAATACCTATTTACACCCTTAAATTTAGCAATTTTTGTCTATTGGCACCCTAAACTTTTAAAATAATCTATCACGTCTATCGTTACCTTTAAAAATCTATTACATACCTATAGTTGATTTTAAAAACTGATCATATACCTATAGTTGGCTCATTCAGACCATCTACACATAAAATCATCGACCTGTCATCTTTGATAGATGAGGTGACATATACGTGCTATAGAAAAAAGAAAAGCGTGTGAGTTTGTTTTGTATGCCGCGCGCCTCAACTGTCAAAGATGACAGATCAATGATTTTGTACGCAAGAGGTCCAAATGAGCCAACTATAGGTTTGCACTAGGTTAATAAAACCAATTATAGGTGTGTGCTAAGTTTTTAAAGCCAACTATAAGTGTGTGGTAGGTTATTTTAAAAGTTTATGGTGCCAATAGACAAAACGTGCCAATTTTGATAGTGTAAATATGCATTAAGCCAAAATTTTAACATAGAGAAAATTTATTTAAAAAGGGATTAAGGTGTAAAAATACACCTAACGTTTTGGATTAGGAGCAATTTTATCCCTAACGTCTAAAATGATGCAATTTTACCCCTAACGTTAGAAGCCAAGAGCAATTTTACCCCGAACGTTGATAAATTGGGTCAATTTGAGAAATAATTCATCAAAATATCTTCTTGGTCATGAATATTATCATTTACACTTGATACATGCGTCATTTTATTAGTAACAAATCACAAACATATGTTGGGATGTGAAAAAAAATAAAAATATAAAAATATATTGTCTTTTGTACAAATTGGACAAAAAAATTCAAAAAATTCACCGAATTAATAAATATTAATCTCCAATTCTATTATTAAATTATAAAAAACATTAACTTCTTTTTTTAGAACGAATTGATATGCAATTGGTGCAGAATAAGGAACACAAATATCTGTATTTTATAATATTGTCTTAAATTGACCTAAATTATCAACGTTAAGGATAAATTTGCTCTTGGCTACCAACATTAGGGATAAAATTGCTCCTGACTCAAAACGTGAGGAGTATTTTTTGCACCTTACCACTTTTAACAAGTGTATAACCAACCTAAAACAAAACAATTTGACAAATTGTATATAAAAAGATGAATTTCTTGATTGAGTCATTTACCTAATATATAAAATTAGTTTAAAAGTAAATCAATTTTGATAATTGGTAGTTAACATGTTTAAGATTCTCTATGGGCTCCATCATGCACACTAATATAATTTATGTCTATTTAATAACACATTTCAATGTTACCAAAAAATTAAAAATAATTAAAAAAATAACACATTTGAATCTTGTGGTGATATGCATATAATGAAAAATATTTAAGGAAAAAGGTGCATTTAAGAATTTCAATTATAATATATTCTCATTCTACCTTTTATTTAAATTTCAATTATTTTTTGAAATTTAAATATGAATAATTCATTCAAACAAAAGGAATCAACAGCTAATACAGCACTAATAAAGTGAAGATAATTAAAAATTTAAATCCCTAATTACATGTGGAATAATCAGTTGCTCTAATTAAAATATGAGCAACTTGATTAGCAATCTAGCTATATGAGCAAAAGCAAATTCAAACCAACTAATTATCTAGCTATCCTATGGCAATCATCAATGACTAAATATATAGTGGAATGAACAAATGTTGAAGAATCCAACAAATTCACATGAGAAAAGAATCCAAATCCACTACTACATTTGATAAATCAAGTTGCTTTAATAAAATTTTGGTTTGATTTTTTTATATATATATTTATTGGAAAACCAAAAACTATATTAAAAATAATTCTAATATAAAATTGCAGGAATAAAAATAAGAGGTCTAACATATCAATCTATATGTCATTACATAGATGGTTGCTCGGGCTAAGAGATGAGCAACCTCATTCGTAGAATGACTGACAAAACTGACCCTAACATCATTAAAAGAGGAACAAAAACTTTTACAATCATCTGACACAAGTCCATAGGCTGATCGGGAAGAATTTTGTTGAAGATGCTCAATGAACACATCTACATCTGATTCAACCACAACATTATCAAACCTCTTAGGGGCGTTTATTGGCACAAAGGTAACAAAATGGAATCAAGAAATGGAAATAAGGAGAACGGAATGGAATGATCTTGTATTCTCTTGTCTGTTAGTTTCAAAATCAGAAAGGGAATGATATATCGATGATTCCTTTTGTAACTGTTTGGTTTAACAAATCAGAGTTGTGGATTATTTTTAACAATAATTTTTATACATACATGTGTCTATATTAATAAATTAATTTTTTTTGCGTAAAGGATGGGACTGAGATGAGAGATCAAGGAGCCGAAATTGGCAACCTTAAACAAACTCACCAAACCCTCATATCATAAATAAAGGAAAAGTTCGGTACAAGAGAAAAAGAATAAAGAATAAACGAATGAAAGAAAAGAATTAACGAAAATGGAAATTAGCAAAATTTGAGATGTCGGCGACGATGAAATCGTGGTAGAAGGCCAGAGCCGCCTCCCACCAGCGGACGTCTTGGACCAGAACGCCGAATCTAGCTAGTGCGTCCGTAACCCTGTTTCCCTCACGGAAGATGTGCGTTGCAATTATTTCCATTGACGAACATTGGTTAAGGCACTTAAGCCACTTTGCTTCACATTCCAAGGCACCTCCGGTGATTTTTCCTTGAGCAGACGGACCACGTATGTTGAGTCTGATTCTATTAAGAGCTTCATCCAACCTCTTTCCCACGCAATATCCACAGCGAAGATAACTGCACTCAGTTTTGCAACATGTACGAAATCTGGGGCCATAGAGAATGCAAAGCAGCCCCTTGCGAAGCCTCTGTGTGAATGGAAGATACCGCCTGCACCCGCAGCACCTGGCGAGCCATGCGTTGAACCGTCCGTGTTCACTTTCATCCAATCTCGTGGCGGTGCGATCCATCTGACGCAGAGAATATTTGGAGCCGGAGGGGGGCGTTGCGGGATGCAGAGCTGCTGAAGTATCCTTTGGTCATAT
Organism: Euphorbia lathyris; assembly: GCF_963576675.1. Lineage (NCBI taxonomy): Eukaryota > Viridiplantae > Streptophyta > Magnoliopsida > Malpighiales > Euphorbiaceae > Euphorbia > Euphorbia lathyris. Next base: position 18,056,525 of record NC_088915.1, read on the forward strand.
GGGCTGTGACAGTGACCCGATCCCCTCATTGCGGATTCCCTGGTTAGGAATTTTAGTTTCGAGATTGCCATTTGGATTGAAGGGAGTTCCGCTTGGAACGTTGATGCGTTGCACAATTTCCAGATGAGCCAGCAGCAGGTGCAGACCGCGGATTGCCACGCCGATCTTGCTTACTTGCCAAACCTCAAGGAAAATAACCTGTGAAAAAAACTTGTTAATGTGCCAGAGTAATCGATCAATACATTGAACAGGCTGCTCAGGGATTGCCACATCGCCTTAACAAATCTGCAATCCACAAAAAGATGTAATGACGTTTCCGCATTAGATTTGCAAAGAATGCAGGGAGGCCGTTGTGGAGGAGCTTCTAGCAGGTGGTGGAACGGGATGGTGGAATATGAGCTCCCCAAATGAATTTATGCCAGCTAGCCTCCGTAGCCATCGGTAAAGAGAATAAATAGAACAGCTTTGGAGAGAACTTGTCGGAGGGGGAGGGCTCCCAAATGCAGATGTCTGAGTTATGTAAACCCCTTGATATATTCTGAATCTGTTGAGAGATCCCGGGGTTGAGTGGCGGAAGATCCCAGAAATCCCCAATTAGGAAATCTCCCACCCGCGCGGTGCAGACCCATCGTTCAGCAGCCGATAAACCTAGCTGATCCGCTAAGTTCGGCTTAATCCATAGACCAGTCTAGAAATTCAGCCTTGACTGCTGGCCAATCCACCATCTAACATGACCATTTAACGAATGAAACATTCCTTTGCAAGAGGACCAAACCGTTGAGGTATAAATGTAGGAACGTGGGGTACCAACCTTGGTTAGAAAACGACCCCGGAGAAGTTCAGCAATAAAGGTATGACCCTGAATAATGTCCCAGGAGATTTTCCCCAGCAGAGCCTGATTGAAAAGCTGAAAGTCTTTGATGCCCAATCCACCCTGCATCACTGGCTTGCAACAGGTAGACCAATTGACCGTTACTAATTTTTTACCGTCCATGCAACCCGTCCAGAGGAAGTTGCGCACCTTTCTATTGAGCTGTTTAAGCAAACTGGCAGGCCATTTGTAGATGGTGAAGGAGTGAACCAGGGCCCCAGTGAACGAAGCCTTAATGAGCCCAAGTCTCCCGACGAATGACAGTGAGGAACCCTTCCAGGTATTGAAGTTACTAAGATAACGATCTGCCAGCCCCGATAAGTGCCGTGCTCTAGGGCAACCCGCAAACAGCGGCACACCAAGGTATTGGAAAGGGAGAGTGGCCTCATGCAGTCCCATCATGGTTTTAAGAACATTTCGACGCCTATGGGGAATCCCGGGACCCAAGTAAATAGTTGATTTCTCAAAATTCACCTGTTGTCCTGATATATTATCGTATATGCGTAGAATGGACCCGAGGGAACGCATATTGCTGATCGAAGACTTCCCAAAAATGATCATGTCGTCTACATAAAGAAGATGAGAAGGAAAGTTTGAACCTTGTGTGTAGCGCATCGGAGCAAATGATCCTTATGCTTCCGCCTTGCAAAGAAGTCTGCTGAAAAAATCCTCTGCGATGCCAAATAGAATAGGTGAGAGCGGATCCCCTTGTTTGACACCCCGAGAGCAGCCAAAGTACCCGTGAGCCGAGCCACCAATCATAATTGAGATTCTTGCCGATGAAAGGATATTAAGAATCTAGTCGCGAAACTGTAGAGAGAATCCAAATGCCTCCATAACTTACAGAAGAAAGCTTCAATCCAGAGTGTCGAATGCCTTTCTGATGTCAACTTTGATGGCCATATTACCACCGAAACAATTTTTGTCAAGGAGATTGATGCCTTCCGAAGCTGCAGCGATACATTGATGAATATTCATGCCTTTAATGAATCCAAATTGATCTCGGGAAATAAATTAATTAATCACATGTAAATATAAGAATTAAAATCAATTACTTCAAACATTAAAATCAAAAGACGGTCAAATAGAGAAAGCTGAAATAAAATTAATCATAGAAAATGCATAAAATTCTATTTTAAAAAGAAAATAATTAAAAATACATACTAAAATTGAATAATATGATAAAAGAAAAAAAAATTGGTCAAAATTATTTTCTAGGGCAAAAAAGTAAAAATAAATCAATACAATTGTAACGTCCGTGTCTAAAAATTCTAATATTTATTGCTTTTAAAATAAATAACGTTAATGAATTACGATTTTAAATATATTATTGAGTTAAATTTAATGTGTATGTGTAAAGAAAAAGTTTTTGGTAAATTTTATAAAAAAATTATATATAAAGAGGACCATAATCAATATGATAAAACTTTATTTAATTTGATTCGTTTTGATAAAATGATTTATTTATAAAAGTATATAGTAATAAAGTGAAGTATACAGTTAAATCATTAATGTGTCGATAAGTTAAGAGAACTACCTAAAATTGGTAGAACTACGTGGCTTTGATTCCCGGTTTAAAGATTAAACGACGTTCGAGATACGTAGGAAGCTTGATAGAATTATCAAGTCCAAGCCAAATAACTAAATAAATTTTAAGTAGTCCAAATAAATTTTTATATAGTAGAATATACGTTTGGCTTTTAGACTGGTAGAAGTTTGTTATCCTATTTTTCCTTCATACCCGATGCCGTTTAAGGTCGGGTGTGACAATAATGATCAAAAGTAAAATTAATCTAGAGATAAAAAGTATAAATAAATAAATAAATAAAAATATCAAAACAAAAATTAAAAAGAAAAATTTGGTCATTTTTTAGGAAAAGAATTAAAAATACATAAATATAAGGATCAAAAGTGAAATTAATTCAAGGATAAAAAAAGTATATATATATATATATATATATATATATATATATAAACAAAAATTAGTGGTAGGAAAAAGAAAAAGTTATCTCCTTCTCGTGGGAGTTTTTTCTCTCCTTCTCGTGGGACTCTTGCTCGATCTTTTCCTTCGTGTTTGTTGTTTCGTTGTCTGCGATTATTGTTGCTGATTGCTATTGCCCTGTGGAGGTTTGTAATCTGTCTTTTTGGCTTTCGGGGATGTTTATGTGGATAGGGCTATGTGCTTAACAAGATTGAAGTTTTGCGATTGTAAGGATTAGGGCTTTACCGATTTGTTTAGTCATCGTTGTTGAATATCTGTGTGTTTGTTGCTAATTGTCTTTATTTTGTGGAGATCGGTATATCTGTTTTTCTGGTAATTAGGGGTTTGCGTGGTTTGGGTTATGTGTTCACCAAGGTTGAAACTCTTGAGCCAGTTTTGTCTAGGGGTGCACCAATTCTTATTGTCCCATGGATACCTCTTTCGACAACCTATCTTTGGCTGAAGATGAGGATGATCCGATGGTTTTTCCAATAATAGGACAGGAAAGACGGAATGATGGGGAGAATTTGAAATTGGTGGGGAAGTTTTTATCTGAAAGAACGATCAATTTTGCCACTATGAAGACACGTATTGCGGATCTCTGGATGCCCAAGAAAGGGGTTTGGATCACTGCATTAAACCCTAACCTTTTCTGTTTTGAGTTCTATCATAAAATTGATAAAGACAGAGTGTTGGAAGGGGGGCCGTGGTCTTTTGACAACAAGATGCTGCTGTTAAAAGAAGTTGTAAGGGGTTAGCCTCCGGAGGAAGTCGATTTATCACTAATGAATATTTGGGTTCAGATTTTTGGAATCCCTGTTGGATTGTTTTCAGAATCTGTGGGGAAGCAGGTTGGTGATTTCATTGGATCATTTATAGAGTATGATCCTTTCAATGAGATAACGAGTAGGAGATTAGATTGCATGCGTATCCCAGTAAGTATCGATGTTTGGAATCCGCTTAAACGCTACAAACGTATCAAGAGACCGGAGATGGAGAGATCTTTTTTACAGTTTAAATACGAGAGATTGAGCAACTTCTGTTTCCTCTATGGAGTTTTGGGGCATACTGAGCATTTCTGTGATTGTTTGTTCGATACTGATACCCGCAATATGAAGAGAGGATGGGGAATGTGGCTGGTTGCTCAAGGGACGAGAGGCAGCGGACCGCCTATTTCCAAATGGTTGCGTGAACCTGGAATGAAGAACGAAGGGATGTGGCATGACTCTGCTATTGATAGTGGAGGGAATAACTGGGATGTTGGAAATAATTCCAATTCGAAAGCATTTGGGCATAACAAAGTTGATGAGGAAAGTGCAGGGGAAGAGGATGAAATGGAATTGCTAAAAGCTAAGAAGCGCAGAAGAGGTGATAAGGAGAATGATGATCAGATTGGAAACATGATCCCTGAAAGGGCTATGAAGGGAGTGACGGTGGAACATGAAGTTTCCAAAATTCATTCGGATTCTTCTTTTCCTGGTACAATGGATTCGGTGAGGTCTGGAGATCAGACCCACTGAGGTAAATGACGTGTCTTAGCTGGAACTGCCGGGGCCTCGGCAACCCCCTGGCAGTTCGGGTTTTGTGTGAGTTACTAAAGACTCACAGGCCGCAGTTGGTTTTCCTGATGGAAACCTTAGTTGATGGGGTTCGGATGGAGAGTTTAAAACGACAATTCGGTTTTAATTGATGCTTTACTGTCAATGCTAGAGGTCACAGTGGGGGCCTTACAATGTTGTGGAAGGAGGATGTGGGGCTTGGCATCAAAAGTTTTTCTGATCAGCATATTGAGATGACTGTACATGACAGGAGAGTTGGGGAATGGAGATTAATTGGATTTTATGGCTTTGCGGATAGAGGTATGCAAGTGGAATCATGGAGCTTACTTGGATCAATTGTTCAATCCTCAATATTGCCTTGTCTATTCATCGGTGACTTTAATTGTATATTGAATATGGATGAGAAGCGAGGGGGCCCGGAATATCCGGCTCATCTTATTAATAGATTTATTGCTGCGGTTCAAAACAATGATCTTCATGATCTAACTATGAGGGGCAGCAAGTTCACTTGGGAAAGAGGCCACGGGTCGGACCACTAGGTCAGTGAAAAATTGGATAGGGCTCTTGGGTCGGGGGGCTGGATGGCTCGTTTTAATAATTATCGACTTACAAATTTAACAGCATCATACTCTGATCATTCCCCTTTACTACTTGATTTCAATTTTTCTATCCCTAGGGGTAAACGATATAGATTTCGATTTGAGGCAGCCTTGTGCAAGGAAGTGGGTTTCGACGAAGCTGTACAGCTATGTTGGCAAAATGCTCATGGAATCGCTATTCCGAATCGAATTAACACCTGCAGGGCTCTTATCGAATGATGGGGGGCTGATTACAAAAGGCGTTTTCTCAACAAAATTAGCAGATATAAAAGAGTAATGGAACTATACAGGGACCTAACTGATGCGATTTCTGTTGAGAGGTATAAGGAAGGAAATGAGCAACTTAACATTGCATTGGAATATGAAGCTGTATATTGGAGGCAAAGAGCAAAGATTTTCTGGCTTAAGGAGGGTGATCGGAATACAAGGTTTTTTCATGCGTGTGTTAAGGCTCAGAAACAGACGAATCACATTCATTCTTTGGTTGATGGCCAGGGTATTTCTCAGACTGGGGAATCTAACAAAGGTGCGATTGCTCTTCAATACTTGTTGTCCTAAAATGTGAACACTAGCAAGTGCACTAGGTACAAGTAATAAAAGTGATAAGTAAGATATCGTCTCCATGAGGATAGAACAAGTAAATATAAATACTTATAAGGATGAGAACAGTCAAGTTTAAAGAGTAACCGATCAATTAATTTGAGTAGGTGTTTGATTTGATAAAATGAAAAGATAAAGCAAGTTGAAAAGAAGTTTAATATCAGATTTGGGAAGCACATGTATACAGCATGAACAGAAATGATAGTGAATAGGCACTCCGCTCCTTGTTCATTAACTAGAAACAGTTTTGGCTTAAGTTATCTTTCACGAAAATCGGTTGAGTTAGGTCTCCCTTGTTCCCAACGTTCTTTAAAAACAATCAAAATAAGTCTCCTTGAGATTAATATATTTTTAAGCTTTAAGAACAGGAAAGCATTTAATTTGAACAATTAAAACCCTTAACATTTAATTAATTATATCTTCGTTTCATAATTAAATGTGCTCAATGAAAGTTCAGCTTTGCAAAGAGAGTCTCCTCGTGATTGCTCTGCTTAGAAACAGGTTAGCTACTCCTATTTAACGTTAATTACTCATTGAAAAACCAAGCTAATTATACTTAATGACTTTAGAGGGAAGTTAACCTACCCCTTTACCTGTTTCTACTCAGCTGCATACCTGTTGATAGATTTACTCACTCATAATTGAATGAGGCAAGACAAGAATAATAAAGAAGAACAAACAATGCATTAAAAGAACAAGAAACAAAATTACACCCTAATGATTCAGATCTAAAATCTGAATGATTCAAAACATAAAAGAAGGCTCTTTAAATAGCCTAAAAATCCAGCAGAAATCATTGTTCTAGATACATTAAAATATTGAAGATATGGTATGCCAGACTGTTCTGACAGACAGAGAGCAGTCTGCTGAACAGTCAGACAACCCATGCTTTATTATTTTCTTCCACGATCATGGCTGTTCTGCAGCAAATTCAATCTCTCCTTCAGGAAGGATCTCTAATAAATCAGGGAAGAGTGATAGACCACATTTTTGGGTTCATCTTTCATCCGAACAGTTGTTCTCACTCATTCCTGGTTGTTCTTCTCCTTGCGCACAGCATGAGCTCTTCCACTGAACAGGCAGTGACCCTTGAACAAGCAAAATATGTTTTTCTCCAAATACCTCTTTGATCCTTGGTTCTCCATTTTGGTCTTTTTGTTCCTCCAAAATATCATTTTCACTCCAATTAAGCACAAGTGATCTACCAATGTCCTCTTTCTTCAATCTATAGAAAAATCACTTAAAATTCCCATTAATAACTTAATTATCCAATTAAATCATGAGAATTAAGGGGTAAGAATAAGTATAATATACACATATCAAATACCCCCACACTTAGATCTTTGCTTGTCCTCAAGAAAAGGAAAACTCATTCTTAGCAACAATAAAAGAAACGGTTTGGGTAAGTAATTCTAGCATGAAAGACAAATTAAACTAGCAACAAGGTAATGAAAGAAGAGACTGTCAACTAAGAAAGGTTTAGAAATCATACTTTTGCTTTTAGATATCTAAACAAACAAATTTAACTTTAACTAAGAATTCTCTCAAACAAGCCAAAATGCAAAAGAAGAAGAAAAAGCCAATCCGAATCAAAATGTCTCACAAAGTGGTCACTCAATCACTTAAATGTGTTTAAAGGTATTGAAAATTGAAGCACTCAACAGTCTAGGCATACTTGCTCAATCCCATAGGCTTGCAAAGTTGTCAAAACTCCATTGCTTTGTTCCAAACCCAAAAGTAATCAAGAGGTCTTTCATTTTGGTTGTAATGGGGCTAGGGTGATTGGGTATGGATAGGAAATATTGAGGTTAATCATGGCTATAATCTTACAATTCCCAACTTACACGACTATGCTCGGAACATTTACATTACAAGGGAATGTTTTAAAATACCATTTATGATTTTGACAAATTGATACCACGAGAAGGGGACTTTGCCTTTTTATTTTTATTTTTTTCTTTCCTTCTCTGTTTTTTTACATAGGCAAATTTCATGAAGTACAAATTCTCTTAGCAAAGCACTTTTCCTTAACAACACACATTTGGGAATTTTTTTTTTTTACAAAGTAAAACATTAGCCATGTGGGTATGTTTGGGAAAAGACATTGAGAATAGGCTAAGGAAAAACAATCTAGTGACTATCAAGAAAAGGTTAAGCTCAAGTGGGTGTTAATTGGAATCCCTTGCCTTGTATTGATTTGGAATGAGATATTTATACATGAGATTACAATGTGAATGCTGTAAAATCTAGCTAATTTACAGCTAATATAATTCCTTAATTTGTGGTTGATTTACATTACTAATATTACCATAATTGTCTAACAAATATAATTCCTTAATTTGTGGCTGATTTACATTACTAATATTACCATAATTATCTAACACACCCCCGTAGTCGAAACGGGAGGAGGATGAACGTTGAGACTAGACCGAAAGTCTTCAAAAAGAATCTGAGGAAGACCTTTGGTGAAGATGTCAGCGATTTGGTGCCGAGAAGGTACGTGAAGAACTCTGACATCCCCTCTTGAAACCTTTTCACGGACGAAGTGTATGTCCATCTCAATGTTTTTTGTCCTCTGATGTTGGACCGGGTTACCGGACAAATAAACAGCACTGACATTGTCACAATAAACCAAGGTGGATTTCCGAATCGGTAGATGGAGCTCTAGAAGGAGATTCCGAATCCAACAGGTTTCTGAGACAACATTAGCGACCCCGCGGTATTCCGCTTCAGCACTCGAGCAAGAAAGAGTTGGCTGACGCTTGGCAGACCAGGATATGAGGTTGTCCCCAAGGAATACACAGTACCTAGAAGTAGATCGACGAGTGTCAGGACATCCGCCCCAATCAGCATCAGTATAAGAGACTAATGAATCAAGGGAAGAAGCTGTGAGATGAAGCCCATAATCAAGAGTTCCTTTAACATAGCGGAGAATACGTTTGATGGCGACCATGTGCTGAGTCCGAGGAGCATGCATGAACAAACAAACCTGCTGTACTGCGTATGAAATATCTGGCCGAGTCAGAGTTAAATACTGTAATGCACCGACGAGACTACGATACTCGGATGGATCATGATAAGGTGAACCAGAGGAGAGACTGAGTTTCTGCTTGGTGTCAACAGGTGTAGTGCAAGAGTTAGAGGAAGAGAGCCCGGCTTTTGTAAGAATCTCATTTGCATACTTCTTCTGAGATAAGAAAAGTGATCCCGGGGTGCGAGTGACGGAGATACCCAAAAAATAATTTAATGGACCTAAATCCTTCATAGCAAACTCAGAGCTCAAGTGTCTGATGATAGTCTCTCGTAAAGCAGGAGAAGAAGCTGTAAGGACTATGTCGTCAACATATAGGAGCAAATAGGCGGTCTCGGTCCCACGATGAAAGACAAAGAGTGAGTGATCAGACTTGCTATGTGAGAAACCCAAAGTTGCAAGAAAAGAGGCAAACCGTTGGTACCACGCCCGAGGAGCTTGTTTTAAACCATACAGTGACTTTTGGAGGAGACAAACATGTTCCGGATAGTTGGGATCTCTGAACCCCATTGGCTGATGCATATAAACTGTCTCAGAGAGATTGCCGTGAAGGAAAGCATTCTTAACATCGAGTTGGTGGAGACCCCAATTTTTGGATAGAGCAATGCTGAGAACGGCACGGATCGTTGCAGGTTTAACAACTGGACTGAAAGTCTCGCCACAATCTACACCAACTAGTTGATTAGCACCATTTCCAACAAGGCGAGCCTTATAGCGCGCAAAGGAACCATCTGCATTAAATTTGTGCCTGAAAATCCACCAACTACGCAAAATGTTAGCATTAGGAGGACGGGGTACAAGGACCCACGTCTTATTTTCAATAAGAGCTCTATATTCATCGGCCATGGCACTTTTCCAATTTGGGTCTCGTAATGCGAGGGAAGGGTTCAAGGGTAATGGAGAAAGAGTGGAAGCGTTGAGGTTTAATTTATGGATGGGCTTAAAAATTCCTGTTTGGCTTCGGGTGACCATGGGATGGGTGGATATTATTGGGGGGGAAGTAGGCTCAGGGGAGAGGGTGTCATTAGTGGAAGGAGAATGATAGGGGCTAGGCTGTTGGTCCTGTTATGGAGGCCCATGCGGACTGAGTGAGTGGGCGGGGCTGGGCTGGTCAATTGGTCCGGGTGGGCTGGGAGGTGGACTGGCGGGCGTGATAGGATGGTGGCATTGGGGAGATGGCGGGTTGGGCTGTGGAGACGCTGATTGGTGTTGGGCCGGATCTGTAGTAGGCTGAGATGGGATTAGATATGGGCTAGCTTGGGTAGAAGATAACGGGCCTGGATTAGGGATAGGGAGAGTGGACGAAATGGCAGTAGGGAAAGGTGAGGATTTAGCAAATGGGAAATGGCTTTCGTCGAATACAACGTGTCGGGAAATAACAATTTTGCGTGTAGAGATGTCATAGCACTTGTAACCGCGGTGGTTGGGTGGAAATCCTAAGAAGACACAAGGAAAAGAACGTGCTTGGAGTTTATTACGAGAAGTGGAAGGAATAAGGGGAAAACATAAACAACCGAAGGTGCGGATATGAGTATAACTAGGATCACGATGATAAAGAATTTTGGTGGGAGAAAGGTTGCCAAGGTTGCGATGAGGTAAGACATTGAGAAGATAGGTAGCATGACTAAGAGCATGTGGCCAAAAATTAGAAGGGACGGAGGCGTGGTGAAGTAAAGTCCGAACAATATCGTTAATGGTTCGAATGGTTCGTTCGGATTTTCCATTTTGAGGAGATGTGTGAGGACAAGAAAAACGAAATTGCATACCATTTAATTTGCAAAAATCATGAAATTGAACATTATTATATTCACCACCATTATCACATTGAAAAGTTTTTATATCGCGTTCAAATTGTGTACGAATGAGAGATCGAAAAGTAAGAAAAGTGGAGAAAACTTGAGATTTAGCAGTAAGTGGAAAAGTCCAAAGGAAATTTGTAAAGTCATCAAGAAATAAAACATAATAACGATAACCGCCGGAACTCACTATAGGAGACGTCCAAACATCACTATGAACAATATCAAAAGGCATGGTTGAAAAATTAGAGGAATCATAGAAAGGCAATTTAATTTGCTTTCCAAAAACACATGAAGAACAAACTGAATTATCCAAAGATTTATTACAAGAAATTAAATTGTTTGTTCTAAGATTATTCAAAATATGAGACCCAGGGTGTCCCAAACGATTGTGCCAAATAGTAGGAGTCAAAGCAGTAAAAGAAAAAGATAAACCAGATGAAGAATCGGCGGTAACTGGGTAAAGATCACCGGTGCTATTACATCTCATAATAAGCATCCCCGTACGCAAATCCTTCACAGAGAAACCAAAAGGATCAAATTCCACAGACACGTTATTATCGACAGTAAATTTTCTAACGGATATAAGGTTTTTAACTAGTTTGGGGGCGTGCAAAATATTGTTTAAGTGCAGGGATTTATTGTTGCTGGCTAAGGACGCATTACCAAGACCGACTATAGGAATACAATTGCCATTTCCAACTACAATATTATGATTTGAGCTCTTATTTAAATAAGAAGTGAGCATACCTCCATCCGCCGTCATATGAGCGGTGGCGCCGGTGTCCATGTGCCACGGGTCCGGTGGCGGAGTGATCGCCAGTGTGTGCATCGCTGCAGCAATGTTGGTGGGAGAGCAGTCTTGGGCCAGATGGGCCTGCTGAGTGGGCCGTGCTCCAAGAATACCCTACTGAGTTGGGTGGGCTGGTGGAGTCATGAATGGATGGGTCTGTCCATGTGAGGGTAAAGTAGGATATGGGCATGGGGCTGAAGCCCATGGAAATGGAGAAGCCCATGGTGCTCCAAATCCCCACGACCCATATTGTTGCTGGTATGGTCGAGGAAACCAGCGACCTCCACCACCACGTCCATGCCTTCCACGTCGGCCTCTAGTTCTACCGCCACGATAAAAGCCGTCGCCGCTGCTCCGATTGAAAGAACCACCACCGCCACGAGACTGTTGGGGCCGGAAATTTGCTGCCGGTGGGGGAAAGAGAGGCTGGGAGGTGTCGGAGTTCGCGGTGGCCAAGGAAACAGCCGCTGAATTGACGGTGGTCTCCATTTTCTTAGCACGAGCTGATTCCTCAAGTACAATCATTGATCTCGCCTTGTAGAATTGAGGAAGAGTTTCTCCGTGCCGGATTTGGCTTCCAACAGATTCAAAAGCCTCAGTAAGACCGGAAATCAGTTGTAGAACAAGTCTGTCGTTATCAACCGGAGCGCCAACATTATCCAATTGATCCGATAAATTTTTCAGATGTTGACAATAGGATGATGCATCGGGAAAGTTTTCCATGCGAACATTCGAAAATTCCTGCTGCAAATACAGTGCGCGGGAATGCTTGTTATCAACGAACAATTCTTCCAAGCGTTCCCAAGCCTTGGCCGCCGTCAATTCTTTCCCAATAATGGTATTAACTAAGTCCAGTGTTATAGTCGCATATAGCCATTGTAAAACAATTGCATCTATCCGTTTCCAGAGACTAGGATTCTTAGTTTTCATAACGGAGGAGGAAAATTTCGAGCCGTCATCGGTGGACGGGATGATATAATCAAGAACGAGGTAGGCCTTGGCATGATTTTTAAACAGCTCTGCCCAGGTGTTATATTGGCTTGTTTTCTGATCTAATGGTTCTTTAATGATTGAAGAAATATTTGTGAGAGTTAGAGCAGGATGCGTAGGAATTTGGGCAGCCATGATGATTGGCAACTGAAAAACTAGAGGTAGAGAAGAAAGAATATGAAAAAGGTGGCAGGGAAAAGAGAAATCGGCTGGGGTTGAAGAGGAAAAGACCTAAGCTGTTGATACCATGTTAATTGGAATCCCTTGCCTTGTATTGATTTGGAATGAGATATTTATACATGAGATTACAATGTGAATGCTGTAAAATCTAGCTAATTTACAGCTAATATAATTCCTTAATTTGTGGTTGATTTACATTACTAATATTACCATAATTGTCTAACAGTGGGCTCACTACAATGAGGATATTCAATTTTGCATATAGGTAGGTCAATTTAAGCCAAATGGTTACCCATATGCATCTATCACTTTACTTTGGGATTAGACATGCAATTTTGGCATAACAACTAAGCAAGTTCTAGCATTAGCAAGCTATGGAAGACTCACTCACAAAGAAAAATTAACTGATTTTAGGCTCAAAAACTCACAATTTGAGGGTTAAATTTTTACATTTGATTCTTCAATAACTAAGTCAACTTACTTTTCACAAATCAACAAGAATAAAGAATTCTCAAAGTTAAAGTTATATTTAAAAGCATGATATCTACACAAAAGTATAAAATAAAACCTAAACAGTTCACAAAGCCAAAACTCGTAAACCAAATTGCTAATTTAATTGTCTCAATGTTAAAATAAACTTTCAAACAGAGTCCTTTAATTGATGTTAGAACAATTAATCAAACAATTCTTAAGCTTCTTAAGCTTTAAGCACAAGATCATGATTTTTCTAAGATTACCCTCTCCCCCACACTTAAGCATGACATTGTCCTCAATGGACCAAGATATAATAGTAAAAGCATAAGAAGAGGGGTGAGAAAGACTTCCTGAACAATGTGACACACTATAAATTACATTTTCTCACGAATGCCCGGCTAAGCAATAGAAGAATAAGGATAATAAACAAACCAAAACTAGCAAACACATCAGTATACAAAATATAATAGGACATGAACAACTGAGTGTGCTAACAGCCTAAATGTAATCTAGAAATAAAGCATAACATAAATAAACTACTTTTCTAAACTAATTATTACCGTTTATTCAAAATTGAAATTAAATCTACACTACTTTACCTCACAAATTCTTAACGTGTAGTCCACAACGGGACTAATTACCTCTCCATGAATGTTTAATTCAAATGATGCACAAATTCTCCAAATGAGATAGAGATGGCGATGACGGCGATTTTTAAACACATTGCTTAACGCCACCATTTTCTCTTTAAAGTGTAACATCTTGGAGACTTCCTCTACCAAACCAATCAAAGATTTAAGCATAAATGTACATAAGGATGGTGTATGGGCAGAAACTAGGAAATCAAAATAAAAGTGGAGAGGTTTAAAACTAGAAGTAAGGAGTGTTGAAACACCTTTCCACAGGATTTTGATTTGACAAAATTAATTAAGTGAAAGTAAATATTCTATAACACACTAAGTTTAAATGCTTTGATTTAGTGTTACTAATGTGTTTGTTCAATGTTGAGTTCATAATTTATTATAAGACATAAAGATCATAAGGCCCAAGCCCTATATGGAAGTCAAGGCCCAAGTCAAGCAAGCCCAAGATCACTCAGCCCACGTATCTCCAAAACGCTGCCGTCGAAGTAATGAAACGCATGCTGAGCAAAGAAGGATCGAGAAGATCCACGTAGACAACTTCGGTATGAAGCTGCTGAGCTGTCTCGACAAAGCGTACAAGACAGCCGCTGACTACAAAGCAACTTCCAGACCAAGTATTTCCTCTATTGGTAAAGAACAGAAGACGCAGAAAGCTGTCTATTTAACATTACCCGATTTGGAGGAACATACTGCCACACTGACCGAAGAACAGAAGATGCTGGAATCTGATTGGCTAGGAGAACTGATGAACAGACTGAGTGAAAGCGACTTGTAGCCGTTTCCCTCCAACGGTTATTTCGAAATTCGAAATAACCAGAAGCTCTCATAGCTCTCTATAAATAGAGCATTCAGAATCCACATTCTTCAGAGAACTTTGAGCAAGAGTCGCTACTCTGACCAAACGTATACAAAAGTTCTCCATCAAAAGCAAAGCAAAATTCTTACACTACAAAGTCTATTCATCTGTGTAAAAGTCTAGAGTGATTGTTGTTCAATCATCTAAGGTGTTCTAGCAATTGTTGTTTAGGACAAAATCTTTATCATTTCTAGAAGTAGAAAGGAGAGGCTGAGTACTCGGTTTTAAGTACTCAGCGGAGAGATTAGGATTGAGTAGAAGTATAGAGGAAGGTACTCTTGTCATACTCAATTGCTGATATTGTAAAAGGTTATTAGGATTGAGTAGAAGTATAGAGGAAGGTACTCTTGTTATACTCAATTGCTGATACTGTAAAAGGTTTGAGGCTCTAACTTTAAAGAGCTCAGTAGAGGATTTGAAATCTCGGAGGTGTTCCGGGGACAGGACGTAGGCTTAGAAGAAGCCGAACCTGGATAAATCTGCTGAGTGAAGTATTTCTGAACCTTAACTCCTTATTCATATTGCTTGCTTAAAACAAACTAAAACTGACCAAGTAAAAGAGGTCAAGCTGAGTTGTGCGCTACAAACGAGCAGGTTCAGGAATAGACTCTAAGTGCTATTTCCTGACCTAAGCAACGAAGCTGTCCTAGTCACTAGTTGACTAAGCCAGTGTCTTGCTGAGTGTTAAGTGCCGCTGTTTTATAAACTTTTCTTAAAGAAAAGAAATCTGCCCAAATTATTTGAAAAAAAAGGTAAAATAGTTCCTAACCCCCCCCCCCCCCTTGGAACTATATTTGCAACCTTACAAGGGACCAACAAGTGGTATCAGAGCTTAAAAGCTCATTACTAAAGGTCTAACAACCTTGAGTTGATCCATACCATGGGCGAAAACAGCACTCGGTTTCTCCCTGGAAACCAGACAACTCAGATATTACCTGAGGGGGTGTCCATTACCAGGCCTCCCCTATTCTTCGGGTCAAACTATACCTTTTGGAAGAATAGGATGAAAAACTTCATTCAAGCTACAAACATGAGTGCCTGGCTATCTATAGTCCAAGGCCCGTTTGTACCTGTGAAAGTTGTTGATGACCAGTCAGTTGTTAAAGCTGAGGTTGAATGGACAGAGGATGATCTTAAGAAGCTTCAAAACCATGCTTCGGCTATCAATATGCTTCACTGTGCGCTCGATGCTGCAGAATATAACAAAATCTCAGGTTGTGAGTCGGCACAAGAGATCTGGAAAAAGCTGGAAGTCACCTACGAGGGAACAAACAAAGTAAAAGAATCCAAGGTGAATCAGCAGATGAGACTGTACGAGCTGTTCGAGATGAACAATGATGAGGGCATTTCAGACATGAACGCAAGGTTCACCAACATCATTAATGAGCTCAAGAGACTTGGGAAAATCTTCACTGAGGAAGAACAAGTCAAAAAGGTACTCAGGAGTCTTCCAAAAGACTGGCAAGCAAAGAAGACAGCAGTTGAGGAAGCTCAGGATTTAACCACCTACAAATATGACGAACTCATCGGATCATTGTTGACCCATGAGATATCAATGAAGAACTTTGAGGTGAAAGAAAAATCTGATGACAAGAAGCAGAAGTCACTTGTCATGAAGGCTGACTCCACTGACGGGAGTTCAACTGATGATGAGGAGATGGCTATGTTTACAAGAAAGATGAAGAGGCTGTTCAGGAAGAACGACAAATATTCCAAAAAGCCTTACAAAAAGTTTGATAAGTATAAGGCTGACTCAAGCGACAGCAAATACAGAAAGGACAGCTCAAAGCCCATTACATGCTTTGAGTGCCACCAAGATGGCCATATTAAGTCAAACTGCCCCACGTTGAGGAAAGACAAGAAAAGCGGGAAGATGGCAATGGTGGCTACTTGGAGTGACAGTGATGAATCTTCATCAACAGAAACTGAGGCCACCGAGTCAGCAAAGATATGCTTTATGGCTGACGAACTTGCTGAGCCATGCATTTCTGAGCATGCTGACCAATCTGATGAGTCAGATAATGAAGAGCAATCTAATGAGGTAATCTCACTCTCTCAACTCAGAAATGAAATGGGTAACGCCCTGAGTGATCTCTATACACTTGTTAAAAAGTGTAATAGGAAGATTAAAGCACTCAGCCGGCGCTGTGATGAAGTAGAAGAGGTCAAACTGAGTGACCTCAGATACCTTCTTCAAGACAACTCAGTTTTGCATGAAAATATGAAAATCATTCATGAGTCTGTCTCTGAAGTCCAGTCAGTTTCAAAGAAACTGAGGAAGGATGTCACAACCATTCAGAACCAATTAAAGGTTCCAAACAAAAACAATTTTCCGCTGAGAACTCAGTACCAAGGTACTCAGTAGAGAAGAAATCCCCAGCGAAAAGTCCAATGTGATTTTTGTGGGAAGTTAGGACACACTACTAAAGTGTGCTGGCACGCTTAGCACTGGGGTGCTGACAAGTCAGTAAGAAATCCTAAACAGAAGGTCAGTTGTGACTTCTGTGGAAAGAATGGCCATACTATCCATGTATGCCGCCATAAAATAAAATATGATGCTATACCTGTTGCACCTAACAAGTCAGGACCCAAAAAGAGTTGGGTACCTAAAAGTAACTAGTTACAATGCAGGTAAGCCTGAGATGTGCCGAGAAGTCAAAGATGTGGTATATTGACAGCGCATGCTCAAGGCATATGACGGGTGATGAAACTCAGTTCATCACGTTTGAACGTAAACGAGGAGGGAGTGTAAGTTTTGGAGACAACAAGAAGGGTAAGATAGTAGGCTCAGGAACCGTCGGAGGTAACCCTACTATTGAATCTGTCTCCCTAGTCAGCGGACTCAAATATAACTTACTCAACGTAGCTCAGCTATGTGACAATGGGAGAAAAGTTATATTTGATGCTACTGGATGTAAAATATACGAGGGTAAAACTAATGAGTTAATCTTAACTGCCCCTCGGATAGACAATGTCTTTATGCTAAACCTCGAAAAGAAGTTTTCAAAAGCTGTATGCTTAGTCACAAAGGAAGAAAATTCCTGGCTATGGCACAGGAGACTTGGTCATGTAAGCATGGACCTCCTGGCCAAATTAGCAAGAAAGCAATTGGTTGAGGGACTGCCTGAACTTAAATTTCAAAAAGATCAATTATGCCATGCCTGCCAAGCTGGAAAACAAACCAAGCAATCTTTTCAAAGTAAAAACATTGTCTCAACTAAGCGTCCGTTAGAAATGCTACACTTGGATCTCTTTGGTCCAGTCCAGCCGCTGAGTCTGGGTGGAAGAAGGTTTTCCTTGGTTATTGTAGATGATTTCTCTCGGTACACATGGGTTATCCTGCTGACCAGTAAGGATGAGACCTTTGAGACATTTTCAAACTTGGTTAGAAAAATTGAAAATGAGAAAGACCTAAAATTAGCTCATATCCGTAGTGATAATGGTGGAGAATTCAAGAACCAGAAGTTTGTTGAATTCTGTGAAGCCAGCGGCATTGACCACAATTTCTCTGCTCCTAGAACGCCTCAGCAAAATGGGGTTGTTGAAAGGAAGAACAAAACTCTGGTTGAGATTGCCAGGACAATGCTGGATGAGCATAGGCTTCCAAAGTATTTTTGGGGAGAAGCTGTCAACACAGCATGCTATATTCTGAATAGGGCTTTAGTTAGACCTATACTTAAGAAAACCCCATATGAACTTTGGAAAGGACGAAAGCCCAACATTGGATACTTTCGTGCCTTTGGCTGTAGGTGTTTTATTTTAAATACCAAAGATAGCTTAGCCAAATTTGATTCAAAAGCTGATGAGGCTATCTTTCTAGGCTACTCAACAAACAGTAAAGCATACAGAGTTTTTAATAAGAGAACTCAAGTATTAGAAGAATCTATACATGTGCAATTCGATGAAACTAACCCTGCAGGAAGATACCAGCCGCTGACAGAAGATGAACCAAACTCAGCACCTACTGATCAAGAACCAGCTACTGAGTCCTTCATAAAACGGCTGACCAAGAGTAAGAGTGAACCTAAAATTACTTTCACTGACCTATCTACTTCTGCATAGAATGTTGAAACACAGATAGAACAAGACACAAGTCTACCAAAGGAGATAAGAGTCCCAAGAGGGCACTCAGAAAATGCAATTCTTGACTCAGCTGGAAATACGCTGATGACAAAAAATCAACTAAGGAAGTATCTCGGCAATGTAGCTTTTGTCTCAGTACTTGAGCCGAAGAACTTTGCCGAAGCTGAGGATGACGAATTCTGGATGAATGCCATGCAAGAGGAACTCAATCAGTTCAGGAGAAATAATGTATGGGAACTAGTGCCACATCCTAGGAGCCAAAAGACCATTGGAACGAGATGGGTCTTCAGGAACAAGCTAGATGAGCAAGGAAACGTGGTCAGAAACAAGGCAAGACTTGTAGCTCAGGGCTACAGTCAGCAAGAAGGTATAGACTACGGTGAGACCTTTGCCCCAGTGGCAAGGCTAGAAGCTATTAGGATTTTATGTGCATATGCATCTTACATGAACTTTAAACTGTTTCAAATGGATGTCAAAAGTTCCTTTCTTAATGGAGTAATAGACGCGGAGGTCTATGTAAATCAGCCTCCAGGGTTTGAGGATTCTAGGTTCCCAAACCACGTTTACAAACTCAAAAAGGCTCTGTATGGACTCAAGCAAGCACCACGTGCTTGGTATGAGAGGCTGACCAACTTTTTACTGACTAGAGGTTACGTCAGGGGTCAAGCTGATACAACCTTATTCATTAAGAGAAAGGGTAAAGATACCCTGCTGGCTCAAATATATGTAGATGATATTATATTTGGTGCTACTAATGAATCTATGTGCAAGGAATTTAGCAAACAAATGCAGACTGAATTCGAAATGTCAATGATGGGAGAACTCAACTTCTTCCTCGGACTTCAAATTAAGCAAGGAAAGAATGGCATATTCATAAGTCAAGCTAAATATGCCAAGGAGATATTGAAGAAATATGAACTAGAACATTGTAAGCCAATATCCACTCCTATGGGCACTGACACTGTCCTCTGCGCTGATGAAAATGCTGTAAAAAGGATCCTTAGATATTTGCAAAGCTCAGTAAATGCAGGTCTGTGGTATCCAAACACTCATGACTTTACACTCATCGGATACACTGACGCTGACTATGGACGAGACAAGCTGGAAAGAAAAAGCACCTCTTGAGGATGCCAATTCCTAGGAAGCTGTCTTGTATCTTGGTTCAGCAAGAAGCAGGCGTCAGTAGCCCTGTCCACAACTGAAGCTGAGTACATTGCTGCTGGAAGCTGTGTTGCTCAAGTCCTTTGGATTAAGCAACAGCTTGAAGATTATGGTGTTCAAACAAAGACAATTGAAGTCAAATGCGACAACAAGAGTGCAATTGACCTCTCAAAGAACCCAGTTCAACACAGCAGGATGAAACATGTCAGCATAAGACATCACTTCATCAGAGATCATGTACTCAAGAAAGAAATCAAGCTGACTTATGTGCCAACAGACGAGCAGCTTGCTGATATCTTTACAAAGCCTCTAGCACGAGAGCAATTCAACATACTAAGAGAAGCAATTGGTATGTTTAATCCTCTTCAGTAAATTCCTGTGCTAAATGAATATTGAATGCTGAGTGAATTACATGCTGAATGATTTATTGTTTGCTGAGTATCTCTTGAAACTGACTAAATATACAATACTGAGTAATCTTGCACACTGAGTAAATTAGCTTCGAACTTGAACTTAAAGCCATTCCTAAAGAATGTACTGACTACTCAGAATATGAAACGTTTATATCAACAAACGCTAAGTAGAAGCACTTATTAGCATTTAATGTCACTACACGCGAGGTGACACCTGTACTACGCATGCACCGAATAACGTCTTAATAGTGTCATAAGTGTCAGGGTTTCTGGCGATTGGACAACCCAGAACAAAACTGGATAAAATTCAAACGGAACCCTAAACCATAAAATCTATAAATAGTAAATACTAACCCACTACCCTCGTCACATATACATTGGACCCTAAGAAAGCTTCTAAATTTTCCAAAGAGCTTCAAAACTTCAAAAATGTCTTACAACGAAAGTTATTTCTCTCCAACTCTCAAATCCTCTGACCAGGCTGGTCCTTCAACTAGCCTAATGAGAAAAATGATTAAAGTACACTCTTGGGCTAAGAATCAAGAGGTATTAAGAAGTCGATTCTTCCACCCTGACTTCATCTCTTCAGAGACTCCATTCTGTGAATGGATCAAAAACAACAAATGGACAGGTCTCTTCTCTCTGTCCGGGCAAACCTATCCTACAATGATAAGAGAGTTCTACTCCAACCTGCATGTTGATGCAGATGACTCTGACTATCTGGAGACCACAGTCAAGGGTCAAAAGATAGTAATAACCTCTGAATATCTAGCTACATTGCTAGAGATACCAAATACAGGGATCCAGTTCAGAACCACAAAGGAGCCGATACCAAAAGCCATCGCAGAAAAGATGAAGGGGTTCTGTAAACCCAGAAACTACAAGGGAGAAGTACCCAGCACCTGCATGGGCAAAAATCAGAAGATGGCCCACTTCTTGCTGACCAACTTTATCTTCCCTAAACTCAGCTCTCCCTCATTTGCCTCTAATTTTGAACAATGTTTCATCTGGCATATGCTGACCAGCACTCCTTTCAACATGCCTGTATTTTTGGTCGGGGCTTTCCAAAGAAGCGGAAGGAAGCTCCGTTTAGGTTCTCTCATCACCAGGATAATACAAGACAAGAACATAGAGACTGTTGATGAAATAAGTTCAACAGGAACTGCTATCACAGCACGTCTGCTGAATGGACTATCACACAGCCAACCCCTGAAAGGGTATGATGAGAATGAAACCTCCGAGGAGGAGGATCCTATGGCTGAGGATGAGCAACCCATTGGAGAAATGGAAAATCTGGCTAACCTGGATGCCATTATAGATGATGTTATGGCTGAAGCCGCTCACACTGCTGAGGGTACAGAACCAATCAATGAACCTCCAACTGAGAATCCGTCCACTGTGCCATCTGAGGTTGCTGAAGCTGAGAAGAAGAAGAACAAGGGAGCATGCTCGAAGGATATTCATACTGTCCCGAGAAAGATAAGGCTCATAGAAAGCAACAAGAGGAAAGCTGATCAAGACCTAGCTGAGTCAGCTGAGAAGAAGCTGCGAACAGCTGAAGAACCTGTTCTTGAGGGCCATGTTGCTCAAAAGGGGTCTCCACAAAATCAAGCCTCTGTTCTTGAGTTCATAATTTATTATAAGACATAAAGATCATAAGGCCCAAGCCCTATATGGAAGTCAAGGCCCAAGTCAAGCAAGCCCAAGATCACTCAGCCCGCGTATCTCCAAAACGCTGCCGTCGAAGTAATGAAACGCATGCTGAGCAAAGAAGGATCGAGAAGATCCACGTAGACAACTTCGGTATGAAGCTGCTGAACTGTCTCGACAAAGTGTACAAGACAGCCGCTGACTACAAAGCAACTTCCAGACCAAGTATTTCCTCTATTGGTAAAGCACAGAAGACGCAGAAAGCTGTCTGTTTAACATTACCCGATTTGGAGGAACATACTGCCACACTGACCGAAGAACAGAAGATGCTGGAATCTGATTGGCTAGGAGAACTGCTGAACAGACTGAGTGAAAGTGACTTGTAGCCGTTTCCCTCCAACGGTTATTTCGAAATTCGAAATAACCAGAAGCTCTCATAGCTCTCTATAAATAGAGCATTCAGAATCCACATTCTTCAGAGAACTTTGAGCAAGAGTCGCTACGCTGACCAAACGTATACAAAAGTTCTCCATCAAAAGCAAAGCAAAATTCTTACACTACAAAGTCTATTCATCTGTGTAAAAGTCTAGAGTGATTGTTGTTCAATCATCTAAGGTGTTCTAGCAATTGTTGTTTAGGACAAAATCTTTATCATTTCTAGAAGTAGAAAGGAGAGGCTGAGTACTCGATTTTAAGTACTCAGCGGAGAGATTAGGATTGAGTAGAAGTATAGAGGAAGGTACTCTTGTCATACTCAATTGCTGATATTGTAAAAGGTTATTAGGATTGAGTAGAAGTATAGAGGAAGGTACTCTTGTCATACTCAATTTTTGATATTGTAAAAGGTTTGAGGCTCTACCTTTAAAAAGCTCAGTAGAGGATTTGAAATCTCGGAGGTGTTCCGGGGACAGGACGTAGGCTTAGAAGAAGCCGAACCTGGATAAATCTGCTGAGTGAAGTATTTCTGAACCTTAACTCCTTATTCATATTGCTTGCTTAAAACAAACTAAAACTGACCAAGTAAAAGAGGTCAAGCTGAGTTGTGCGCTACAAACGAGCAGGTTCAGGAATAGACTCTAAGTGCTATTTCCTGACCTAAGCAACGAAGCTGTCATAGTCACTAGTTGACTAAGCCAGTGTCTTGCTGAGTGTTAAGTGCCGCTGTTTTATAAACTTTTCTTAAAGAAAAGAAATCTGCCCAAATTATTTGAAAAAAAAGGTAAAATAGTTCCTAACCCCCCCTTGGAACTATATTTGCAACCTTACAAGGGACCAACAAGGAGGTCCTCAATTGATGAGGATGACATGTGGCTCTCAACTAGAGCCCATTGAGTCGCATTCTACAAGTTCAAGTGGAACATCCTCCATTTTAGGCTCAATTTCTTCTTCACTGTGAAATTTCACTTGTTCACTTCGTTGTTCAAGAAGCTTGTTCTCCTCTTCATCTTGCTCCTGATTCATGAAAATAGTGACAAGCTCCTTTATTCTATTCTCCAATGATTGAAGTTGATTCCTTGTGGTTAACATAAAGTCTAATAGTAATTTCTCCATATGAGAATTATCTTCCTACAAGGGGATAGAACTTATGCATTGTTCCTCAAGGCTTGTCATCCATGAATTAGAATAGGATGGATTTGAGAAATCTTCCATTGCAAGATCTTCAAGATTGGTAGCCTTAGGGATGTAAATGGGGCGGGGATTACCCGTCCCCGACGGGGCCCGCCCCGTCGGGGATGGGTAATCCCCGCCCCGTTTTATTATGGGGCGGGGACAGGGATTAATATGTGCCCCGTTAGCGGGGACGGGGCGGGAATGGGAAAGCGTATCCCCGCCCCGCGGGGATCCCCGTACCCGCCCCGTACCATACCCAAAAAATATATTAACATTAAGTAAGAAAATGTACATGTTTTTAAAAAATAAATGTTTCCTAAAAATATTAGTATATTTCACTAAAGATGTTTCTTATACATAAAAAATGAAAAATACAAATTAGTATATTTTCATAAAAGGAAAATTCCGACTCTGCCTAATAATATTGTTTTATTTTCATTCATTAACTGATAAATTTTTGTGGTCTGGATGTGGAATTAAAATTTATTGGTCAACGAAATGTAAAAACATCAGTATAGTAAAAGATCCAACATCTCTTTTTGAGCATGAAAACAAAACTTTGTTAACATTTTCCCAAATCACTAACAACATAAATATACTAAGTTCTCTCATCTATAATGAGCATTTTAATTCTCATTTTCACTTTAAAATTCAGCAAAATCAGGTCAGTAACATAAGTTATTTACAATATAAGTTTATTTTTCTATTCTTTTTATTTATTTCTTTTTCCATATATTCTTTTAAACTTTAAATGGGTAAACGGGGATACCCGCGGGGTCGGGGATTCCCCGCGGGGCGGGGACGGGGATGAATTTTGTCCCCGTTTGTTTCGTGGGGCGGGTATGGGGATTCCCCGTTTAGTCGGGGAACAGGGATGGGAACTCCAATCCCCGCCCCGCCCCGCCCCGTTTACATCCCTGGGTAGCCTCCATGTAAGCATCCTACCAACAATTGGAAATTTGAGGCCATTTCCTCCTTACAATAATAGTTCCTCTCTCTGTTCTCTACTTGTTCGGGTGGTTGTTCCTCTGGTTGTTCTTCAACTCCAGGTCGTCGTTCTATTCGAGGTTGAACTCTGTGAACAGTTGAATAGAACAAGTTGAACACTGCACACTTAAACAAACAGGTCAAAACCTACTGGTATTCTTAAAAGTAATATATTTAATCTTTTCTATCCCCGGTAACGGCGCCAAAAACTTGTTGTCCTAAAATGTGAACACTAGCAAGTGCACTAGGTACAAGTAATAAAGTGATAAGTAAGATATCGTCTCCACGAGGATAGAACAAGTAAATATAAATACTTATAAGGATGAGAACAGTCAAGTTTAAAGAGTAACTGATCAATTAATTTGAGTAGGTGTTTGATTTGATAAAATGAAAAGATAAAGCAAGTTGAAAAGAAGATTAATATCAGATTTGGGAAGAACAGGTATACAGCATAAATAGAAATGATAGTGAACAGGCACTCCGCTCCTTGTTCATTAAGTAGAAACAGCTTTGGCTTAAGGTATCTTTCATGAAAATTGGTTGAGTCAGGTCTCCCTTGTTCCCAACGTTCTTTAAAAACAATCAAAATAAGTCTCCTTGAGATTAATATATTTTTAAGCTTTAAGAACAGGAAAGCATTTAATTTGAACAATTAAAACCCTTAACATTTAATTAATTATGTCTTCGTTTCATAATTAAATGTACTCAATGAAAGTTCAGCTTTGCAAAGAGAGTCTCCTCGTGATTGCTCTGCTTAGAAACAGGTTAGCTACTCCTATTTAACGTTAATTACTCATTGAATAGCCAAGCTAATTATACTTAATAACTTTAGAGGGAAGTTAACCTACCCCTTTACCTGTTTCTACTTAGCTGCATACCTGTTGATAGATTTACTCACTCATAATTGAATGAGGCAAGACAATAATAATAAAGAAGAACAAACAATGCATTAAAAGAACAAGAAACAAAATTACACCCTAATGATTCAGATCTAAAATCTGAATGATTCAAAACATAAAAGAAGGCTCTTTAAATAGCCTAAAAATCCAGCAGAAATCATTTTTCTAGATACATTAAAATATTGAAGATATGGTCTGTCAGACTGTTCTGACAGACAGAGAGCAATCTGCTGAATAGTCAGACAGCCCATGCTTTATTATTTTCTTCCACAATCATGGCTGTTCTGCAGAAAATTCAATCTCTCCTTCAGGAAGGATCTCTAATAAATCAGGGAAGAGTGATAATCCACATTTTTGGGTTCATCTTTCATCCGAACAGTTGTTCTCACTCATTCCTGGTTGTTCTTCTCCTTGCGCACAACATGAGCTCTTCCACTGAACAGGTAGTGACCCTTGAACAAGCAAAATATGTTTTTCTCCAAATACCTTTTTGATCCTTGGTTCTCCATTTTGGTCTTTTTGTTCCTCCAAAATATCATTTTCACTCCAATTAAGCACAAGTGATCTACCAAGGTCCTCTTTCTTCAATCTATAGAAAAATCACTTAAAATTCCTATTAATAACT
The DNA here is from genome assembly GCF_963576675.1 of Euphorbia lathyris. NCBI lineage: Eukaryota > Viridiplantae > Streptophyta > Magnoliopsida > Malpighiales > Euphorbiaceae > Euphorbia > Euphorbia lathyris. The sequence goes on from NC_088915.1 coordinate 18,082,328, forward strand.
TAATTATCCAATTAAATCATGAGAATTAAGGGGTAAGAATAAGTATAATATACACATATCAAATACCCCCACACTTAGATCTTTGCTTGTCCTCAAGAAAAGGAAAACTCATTCTTAGCAACAATAAAAGAAACGGTTTGGGTAAGTAATTCTAGCATGAAAGACAAATTAAACTAGCAACAAGGTAATGAAAGAAGAGACTGTCAACTAAGAAAGGTTTAGAAATCATACTTTTGCTTTTAGATATCAAAACAAACAAATTTAACTTTAACTAAGAATTCTCTCAAACAAGCCAAAATGCAAAAGAAGAAGAAAAAGCCAATCCGAAAGAAAATGTCTCACAAAGTGGTCACTTAATCACTCAAATGTGTTTAAAGGTATTGAAAATTGAAGCACTCAACAGTCTAGGCATACTTGCTCAATCCCATAGGCTTGCAAAGTTGTCAAAACTCCATTACTTTGTTCCAAACCCAAAAGTAATCAAGAGGTCTTTCATTTTGGTTGTAATGGGGCTAGGGTGATTGGGTATGGATAGGAAATATTGAGGTTAATCATGGCTATAATCTTACGATTCCCAACTTACACGACTATGCTCGGAACATTTACATTACAAGGGAATGTTTTAAAATGCCACTTATGATTTTGACAAATTGATACCACGAGAAGGGGACTTTGCCTTTTTTTTTATTTTTTTATTTCCTTCTCTGTTTTTTTACATAGGCAAATTTCATGAAGTACAAATTCTCTTAGCAAAGCACTTTTCCTTAACAACACACATTTGGGAATTTTTTTTTTTTACAAAGTAAAACATTAGCCATGTGGGTATGTTTGGGAAAAGACATTGAGAATAGGCTAAGGAAAAACAATCTAGTGACTATCAAGAAAAGGTTAAGCTCAAGTGGGCTCACTACAATGAGGATATTCAATTTTGCATATAGGTAGGTCAATTTAAGCCAAATGGTTACCCCTATGCATCTATCACTTTACTTTGGGATTAGACATGCAATTTTGGCATAACAACTAAGCAAGTTCTAGCATTAGCAAGCTATGGAAGACTCACTCACAAAGAAAAATTAACTGATTTTAGGCTCAAAAACTCACAATTTGAGGGTTAAATTTTTACATTTGATTCTTCAATAACTAAGTCAACTTACTTTTCACAAATCAACAAGAATAAAGAATTCTCAAAGTTAAAGTTATATTTAAAAGCATGATATCTACACAAAAGTATAAAATAAAACCTAAACAGTTCACAAAGCCAAAACTCGTAAACCAAATTGCTAATTTAATTGTCTCAATGTTAAAATAAACTTTCAAACAGAGTCCTTTAATTGATGTTAGAACAATTAATCAAACAATTCTTAAGCTTCTTAAGCTTTAAGCACAAGATCATGATTTTTCTAAGATTACCCTCTCCCCCACACTTAAGCATGACATTGTCCTCAATGGACCAAGATATAATAGTAAAAGCATAAGAAGAGGGGTGAGAAAGACTTCCTGAACAATGTGACACACTATAAATTACATTTTCTCACGAATGCCCGGCTAAGCAATAGAAGAATAAGGATAATAAACAAACCAAAACTAGCAAACACATCAGTATACAAAATATAATAGGACATGAACAACTGAGTGTGCTAACAGCCTAAATGTAATCTAGAAATAAAGCATAACATAAATAAACTACTTTTCTAAACTAATTATTACCGTTTATTCAAAATTGAAATTAAATCTACACTACTTTACCTCACAAATTCTTAACGTGTAGTCCACAACGGGACTAATTACCTCTCCATGAATGTTTAATTCAAATGATGCACAAATTCTCCAAATGAGATAGAGATGGCGATGACGGCGATTTTTAAACACATTGCTTAACGCCACCATTTTCTCTTTAAAGTGTAACATCTTGGAGACTTCCTCCACCAAACCTATCAAAGATTTAAGCATAAATGTACATAAGGATGGTGTATGGGCAGAAACTAGGAAATCAAAATAAAAGTGGAGAGGTTTAAAACTAAAAGTAAGGAGGTCCTCAATTGATGAGGATGACATGTGGCTCTCAACTAGAGCCCATTGAGTCGCATTCTACAAGTTCAAGTGGAACATCCTCCATTTTAGGCTCAATTTCTTCTTCATTGTGAAATTTAACTTGTTCACTTCGTTGTTCAAGAAGCTTGTTCTCCTCTTCATCTTGCTCCTGATTCATGAAAATAGTGACAAGCTCCTTTATTCTATTCTCCAATGATTGAAGTTGATTCCTTGTGGTTAACATAAAGTCTAATAGTAATTTCTCCATATGAGAATTATCTTCCTTCAAGGGGATAGAACTTATGCATTGTTCCTCAAGGCTTGTCATCCATGAATTAGAATAGGATGGATTTGAGAAATCTTCCATTGCAAGATCTTCAAGATTGGTAGCCTTAGGGATGTAAATGGGGCGGGGACAGGGATTAATATGTGCCCCGTTAGCGGGGACGGGCGGGGATGGGAAAGCGTATCCCCGCCCCGCGGGGATCCCCGTACCCGCCCCGTACCATACCCAAAAAATATATTAACATTAAGTAAGAAAATGTACATGTTTTTAAAAAATAAATGTTTCCTAAAAATATTAGTATATTTCACTAAAGATGTTTCTTACACATAAAAAATGAAAAATACAAATTAGTATATTTTCATAAAAGGAAAATTCCGACTCTGCCTAATAATACTGTTTTATTTGCATTCATTAACTGATAAATTTTTGTGGTCTGGATGTGGAATTAAAATCTATTGGTCAACGAAATGTAAAAACATCAGTATAGTAAAAGATCCAACATCTCTTTTTGAGCATGAAAACAAAACTTTGTTAACATTTTCCCAAATCACTAACAACATAGATATACTAAGTTCTCTCATCTATAATGAGCATTTTAATTCTCATTTTCACTTTAAAATTCAGCAAAATCAGGTCAGTAACATAAGTTATTTACAATATAAGTTATTTTTCTATTCTTTTTATTTATTTCTTTTTCCATATATTCTTTGAAACTTTAAATGGGTAAACGGGGATACCCGCGGGGTCGGGGATTCCCCGCGGGGCAGGGACGGGGATGAATTTTGTCCCCGTTTGTTTCGTGGGGCGGGTATGGGGATTCCCCGTTTAGTCGGGGAACGGGGATGGGAACTCTAATCCCCGCCCCGCCCCGCCCCGCCCCCTTTACATCCCTGGGTAGCCTCCATGTAAGCATCCTACCAACAATTGGAAATTTGAGGCCATTTCCTCCTTACAATAATAGTTCCTCTCTCTGTTCTCTGCTTGTTCGGGTGGTTGTTCCTCTGGTTGTTCTTCAACTCCAGGTCGTTGTTCTATTCGAGGTTGAACTCTGTGAACAGGTGAATAGAACAAGTTGAACACTAAGTCAACTTACAATATAAGTTTATTTTTCTATTCTTTTTATTTATTTCTTTTTCCATATATTCTTTTAAACTTTAAATGGGTAAACGGGGATACCCGCGGGGATACCCGTTGAGAACAGTCAAGTTTAAAGAGTAACAGATCAATTAATCTGAGTAGGTGTTTGATTTGATAAAATGAAAAGATAAAGCAAGTTGAAAAGAAGTTTAATATCAGATTTGGGAAGAACAGGTATACAGCATAAACAGAAATGATAGTGAACAGGCACTCCGCTCCTTGTTTATTAAGTAGAAACAACTTTGGCTTAAGGTATCTTTCACGAAAATTGGTTGAGTCGGGTCTCCCTTGTTCCCAACGTTCTTTAAAAACAATCAAAATAAGTCTCCTTGAGATTAATATATTTTTAAGCTCTAAGAACAGGAAAGCATTTAATTTGAACAATTAAAACCCTTAACATTCAATTAATTATGTCTTCGTTTCATAATTAAATGTGCTCAATGAAAGTTCATCTTTGCAAAGAGAGTCTCCTCGTGACTGCTCTGCTTAGAAACAGGTTAGCTACTCCTATTTAACGTTAATTACTCATTGAATAGCCAAGCTAATTATACTTAATGACTTTAGAGGGAAGTTAACCTACCCCTTTACCTGTTTCTACTCAGCTGCATACCTGTTGATAGATGTACTCACTCATAATTGAATGAGGCAAGACAAGAATAATAAAGAAGAACAAACAATGCATTAAAAGAACAAGAAACAAAATTACACCCTAATGATTCAGATCTAAAATCTGAATGATTCAAAACATAAAAGAAGGCTCTTTAAATAGCCTAAAAATCCAGCAGAAATCATTGTTCTAGATACATTAAAATATTGAAGATATGGTCTCCCAGACTGTTCTGACAGACAGAGAGCAGTCTGCTGAACAGTCAGACAGCCAATGCTTTATTATTTTCTTCCACAATCATGGCTGTTCTGCAACAAATTCAATCTCTCCTTCAGGAAGGATCTCTAATAAATCAGGGAAGAGTGATAATCCACATTTTTGGGTTCATCTTTCATCCGAACAGTTGTTCTCACTCATTCCTGGTTGTTCTTCTCCTTGCGCACAGCATGAGCTCTTCCACTGAACAGGCAGTGACCCTTGAACAAGCAAAATATGTTTTTCTCCAAATACCTCTTTGATCCTTGGTTCTCCATTTTGGTCTTTTTGTTCCTCCAAAATATCATTTTCACTCCAATTAAGCACAAGTGATCTACCAAGGTCCTCTTTCTTCAATCTATAGAAAAATCACTTAAAATTCTCATTAATAACTTAATTATCCAATTAAATCATGAGAATTAAGGGGTAAGAATAAGTATAATATACACATATCAAATACCCCCACACTTAGATCTTTGCTTGTCCTCAAGAAAAGGAAAACTCATTCTTAGCAACAATAAAAGAAACGGTTTGGGTAAGTAATTCTAGCATGAAAGACAAATTAAACTAGCAACAAGGTAATGAAAGAAGAGACTGTCAACTAAGAAAGGTTTAGAAATCATACTTTTTCTTTTAGATATCTAAACAAACAAATTTAACTTTAACTAAGAATTCTCTCAAACAAGCCAAAATGCAAAAGAAGAAGAAAAAGCCAATCCGAATCAAAATGTCTCACAAAGTGGTCACTCGATCACTCAAATGTGTTTAAAGGTATTGAAAATTGAAGCACTCAATAGTCTAGGCATACTTGCTCAATCCCATAGGCTTGTGTTGAGCGATTTCCGCAAGTGCACGGTTTCGCTTGTAGTAATAAAAATATCGATCCCACAGAGAACGCTTTTTAACGAAAACTTATATTAATTTAGTTTAAATACGACTTAAGGTTTATTAAGTAGATAAACGTTATTTGAAATTGGATTTGGTTTTGAAATTGCTAGAAATAGAATTAGATTAAAGTATTTAGATGTTAGAAATTATTTATGATTTAAAAGTTAATTTGCAAGACAGGAACGTTTAGAACTTTTGGGAAAACAAATAAATGTATTCGTTTGCATTAAGCAAAGAAAACAACTTTAAACTTTGTACAAATTATAATGATGAAATAAATGACGGAACCTCTAATTAATTGGCTTTGAACGCGACAAAACCCTTTCGGGATAGTTGCCCTTACTCAAATTAAAACTCTTTCGAGATGATAATTTGCCTAAGTGTTCAACAAAGTTTCCTTGTAATGATTTTGAATTTAACTACGTATTAATGAAAACACCAGCCTCACTTATATTGGATTGGTTACCATAAGTGCTGCATAACGATTTGTCGAATAGAACGGACTTTATTAGATGAAATATAAATTGATACAAGTTTACAAAGTGAAATCGCATGGACCCTTCGAGGGCGTGCAAGTGAACGGATTGATCAGTCCCTTCCTTGGGTTTCCTTAGAGGTTGTCAGGCTCAGGGGCGGATCCTTTTACTAATTCTTCTCGCCGAATCTTTGGAATGGAGAATAATCTCATCAACCACCAAAATGTAAACTAAACTGGAACAATGTCTAAACGCTACTAAACTTGTTATTATTGAGTAAACAATGTGTGTACAACATATTGCTTTGAACAGAAATAAAATCTAAACTCTGACTCTTTTCTGAGTCAGAGTTTCTACATAAACTCTGCACTAATCTCTCTCTATCAATATTTCATTACCTAACATAACATGTTACATAACAACACATTTCTCTCCATATCAACTCTTTATTTATAGATGTTGAAGGGTTGTGACTGAAGTGATGTGTCCTTTGTGAAGAGTCGTATCCGTTGTGAAGAATTGTGTTTGTTCTGAAGAGACGTCTTTATCCACTTGAACGAACGCGTTTCTTGGATTTCAGCATGTGTTAAATGCAGTTGGTAAATTTTCTGCACTTACCGAGGATAGGAATCCTCGGCCGTGAATGACATAGCATTAAGTTGAACGTTGGACGAAGGGGAGAAATGGCTAAACCACGCGTGTCGCGGTCGCGGGTGGTGGATTCGCGGTCGCGGCTTGGTGAGTTTTCCGTTTCTTTGCTTTCGTTCGTGTCCTCAACTTGGTGCTTTCGATTTACGTCGTCTTTGACTCCTTTTGTAGGGTTTTTCTTCTGTTTTTTATCCTTTTTCGTTCCTATTTGGATTTTACCAACTATTTAGGTACCTTGCAAGAAAGAAAGATATTCGAGAGTAAAAGTAATCTAAACAGATATAAATAACACAAATTCGTAATGAAAATGATGTAAATATTAATGATATTTTAGGTATATTTTGGGCTTAACAGCTTGCAAAGTTGTCAAAATTCCATTGCTTTGTTCCAAACCCAAAAGTAATCAAGAGGTCTTTCATTTTGGTTGTAATGGGGCTAGGGTGATTAGGTATGGATAGGAAATATTGAGGTTAATCATGGCTATAATCTTACAATTCCCAACTTACACGACTATGCTTGGAACATTTACATTACTACTATCCTTCTATCTTATGAAATCATGTCAGGCCAGGCGGTTAATAGGCAGAAGTCTGGCATATTTTTCAGTACTAATGTCAGTATTGATAATCAGGAGAGGATTAAAGAATTACTTGAGATTTCTCTTCCTCTTGATACTGGGCGATACCTTGGATTGCCTTCATTGATTGGGAGGTCTAAAAAAGCAATTTTTGATTTCTTAAAAGATCGGTTGGCTAGAAGGTTTCGTAGTTAGTCCTATAGATTTTTGTCTAATGCAGGGAAGGAGATCTTACTTAAGGCGGTTGCACAAGCGTTACCTACTTTCTGTATGAGCACTTTTCTGCTCCCTAAGTCAATCTGTGAGGAACTTCAAAGGATGATGAACTCATTTTGGTGGGGTATGAAGGAAAACGGATCAAGGAAAATTCACTGGTGTAGTTGGGAGAGGTTGAGTGTAAGGAAGGAAAATGGTGGATTGGGGTTTAGGAAGTTGCATGATTTCAACCTCGCCCTCTTGGAAAAACAAAGCTGGAAGTTACTTGAAAAACCAAACCTATTACTGAGCCGTATGTTCAAAGCCAAATACTATCCCCATGGTTCACTTCTTTCCGCTAACTTGGGGAGCAATCCTAGTCTTGTTTGGCGTAGCGTTTGGAGTTCATTATCTGTTATCAGGGAGGGCGTGAGGTGGAGAATTGGAAGGGGCACTCAAATTTCAGTATGGAGAGATCCCTGGCTAGTATCAGATGATAGGAGAATGGTGGAATCCCAAAGTACATATGAGAATCAGGATGCGGTTGTAGCCGACCTATTTGTACCAGGCACACGGATATGGGATAGAGGGAAAGTTGAGGAGTGGTTCGCTTTGGAGGATAGAATTATCATACTTAATATGGTTGTGCCATTGTCATATCAGGAGGATTCTATCATTTGGCATTTCAATGCTAAAGGCATCTACACTGCAAAATCAGGTTACCGTCGGTTGGATCCTAGTCCGCCCGTAACTGAACTAAATTTAGGATGGAAACGGATATGGAATTTGGAAATCCCTCCGAAGTTTCGTTCGTTCCTGTGGAGATTATGTGCAAGGATTCTGCCTTTGAGAAGTCGATTGTCGCATCGGCATATCTTGGTTCCTATTGAATGTGTAATTTATGGTAGGGACGTTGAGCATGGCTGGCACCTCTTCGGGGATACGATTTCACGGTATCGTGTTGGTAGTTGTCGGGATTGGAAGCTCCAAGAAGCGAATGGGATTGGATCGAAGATTGGTTCCTTAATATGTTGATTAATTCACCAACTGATATAGCAGGTAAGTATGCTGCTGTTTTTTGGGCTATTTGGAATTATAGGAACCAAAAATTGTGGTCTGGTCAAAGAGGAGATGTTAGATCTGTGGTGGCACAAGCTGAAATTATGGTAAATGAGTGGAGGGAGGCGAATCGTAGATTGGTTAGACGCAACGCTGTTACGCGAACTGTGAGTGATGTTAATTGGCAAAAACCAGCAGAGGGGACACTCAGATGTAATGTCGATGCTTCCTTTTTTGCTGATACTAACCAATTCGGTGCAGGGGCTGTCGTGAGGAACCATTTCGGAAGTTTACCGGCTTGCTGCAGTAAGTGGGGATCGGGTTGTATTTCAGTTCCGTTGGCTGAAGCGTTAGCGATCAGACATACTATGGAATGGTGTATTTCCCTGTCATTTACCAATGTGTTTTTCGAGTCGGATGCAAAAATCATCACCGACAGTATATATGCTCCGCAGATTGACAGATCGGAAGTCGGGGGAGTTATAGAGGATATCCGTAGGTTACTTGTTGAACGTCAAGATTTTTCTGTGACTTTTGTTCCGCGATTAGCGAACGGTGCTCCTCCCGCTATGGCTAGGCATGCTCGTTCCAATGCTAATTGTTTTAGCAATTCTTTTGCGCCAAGTTATTTGGCTCCTATTCTTTGTACTGATCTAGTTTCTTCTTAATAAAGTTGGTTTCTGTTTCAAAAAAAAATAGAAACTAAGTAGAATTTTATAAGGAGGATAAAGGTTCAAGTGAGTAAAGGAGGAGAAAGGAATAGAAAACCTTAAGGGGTTGGGTAATGAGATCAGAAGAGATACAGGTAAACCAAAACTAAAAAAGAGTAAAATCAATGATTTGAATTAAGGCCTCATGAATCCATATTGTCTTGCTATCTCTAGGTAAAAAAAGACCCATGGCGATGATGGGTGCCTAAGGTCACTCTTAAGATCAATATGTTCGATTACTCTTTTAACCAAAAGCAATGATGGGAATTTCCATTTCTCGAAAGGAAGAGATCTTTCAAAGGCAAAAGAACATGAATGTTTTATGGTGCGTCAAACTCTATTTTCAAGGCTTTGAAATGTTTTCCTTGCGTCTGAGTCTAGACTCATTCAGTCACGCATCCTTGTTCATGTACTAATTCGTTTGCTTCGTATATCCCCGTTATGAAAAATGTACCCTATTTGGAATTTGTAATGATTTTCTTTTCACATTTATTTTTACTTTACATATATGTTGTGAGCATCCACACTAATAAAAGAATTAAAATTAACCAGAGGATTGGAACTACATTTTAAAAGATAAGATGTCATAACTGTTGGTCCCTTATAACGTTACAAGTATAGTTCCAAGGGGGGGTTAGGAACTATTTAAACTTTTTCTTAATTTAGGGCAGACTTCTTTTCTTAGGAGAAAAGGTTTTAAACAGCGGCGCTGAGTAAATAGCAAGATATTGGCTTAGTCAACAGGTGACTAGGTCAGTTTCTTAATTTGAGTCAGGATATAGCACTTAGAGTCTATTCCTGAGCTCAGATGTTAGATGCGCACAACTCAGCTTGACCTCTTTACTTGGTCAGTTTTTGGTTATTTAAGCAAGCAATATATATAAGGAGTTTAAGGTAAGAAATACGTTACTCAGCAGATTTATCCAGGTTCGGCTTCTAAGCCTACGTCCTGTCCCCGGAACACGTTCCGAGCTTTCGAATCCTCTACTGAGCTCTTTAAAGGTAGAGCCTCAAACCTTTTACAATCTTAGCAACTGAGTATAACAAGAGTACCTTCCTCTATACCTCTACTCAATCCTAATCTCTCGCTGAGTACTATAACCGAGTACTCAGCCTCTCCTTTCTAATCTCTAGAAATGATAAGTGTTTGTCCTAAACAATGATTGCTAAGACACCTTAGATGATTGAATAATCACTCTAGACTTTTACACAAAAGATATGAAATTTAGTGTAAGATTGCTTTGCTTTTTTTTTGCTTGCAGAACTTGCGTAGAAATTTGGTCAGCGTAATGGCTTGATCAAGTTCTGTATTGAATGAAGCTTCTGATGGCACTATTTATAGAGACGTCTGGAGGCATCGGTCATTTCGAATTTCGAAATAACCGTTGGAGGGAAACGGCTTCCTGTCGTTGTCATCCTGACTTGCTCAGAGCTCTTGGCCAATCAGATTTGAGTATCTTCTGTCCTCGGTCAGCTTTTGGTCAGCTCGGCAGAATGTCTCTCCTTTTATGGTAAAGTCAACTGGACAGCATACTGTGTCGTCTGAACTTTACCCAAAGTGGAAACACTTTGTCTGGAAGTTTTCCTTAGCCAGATGTTGTCTTGTACGCTTTGTCGAATCAACTCAGCAGCTTCGTTCCGAAGTTGTTCCCTGAAGGTCTTCTAGATCCTTCTTCCGCTGAGTTGTATTTTGTCCATAACGACAACGTTTTGACATACGCGGGCCGAGTTGTCTTGAACCATTTGACTTGGGCTTTGACTCTTGTATTGGGCTTGGGCCTTTTAATCCTTATGTCTTATAAGCAATTTAACTCAACATTGAACAAACATATTAGTAGAATAAATCAAAGCATTTAAACTTAGTGTGTTTAGAATATGTTTTTAATTATACTTAAACAATTTTGTCAAATCAAAATTATATGGAAAGGTGTTTCAACAAACTCTCCCATTTTGATGTTGGCAAAACTATTCAGCGAGGAACTCAGTGTTGAGCTCCCCCATGATAGTTGACCTAATATAACTTAGCAAACTCCCCCGTAAGGGTTGAGCTACTGACTTAGTTTTACTCTAAACATTTAAAGGTTTTAATCGAGTAAGTCTAAGGTCAGTTTTCAGATATAGGTCAGCTCATAGATCATATTCTATCTTACTCAGTGTTTAAGCGGAAATTATAGCATTCAGAGAGCGCTGAGTAATTTGTTGTTCAATGAGTTTTATAAGACGATGTTTTATAAACATTCAAGTCAATGTCAAACATGTTATCAGCATTGGGTTCAATCAATAAATTTTATAAGCCTTTAAACATAGCTGATTTTATTGAAGATACATAATGACATAATACACAGCATCGTATAAAAATAATTCATAACTCAGAGTTTGAACAGAAGATGCAAGTATTGATATTTAATATAGATAGTCAGTGTTTACAAACAAAAGTTCAAGACAGGCATAGAGACTACATACTTAGCCTATACTGAGCTAGCCTATATCTATTTCTTTCTCTTCTGTTTGGACTGACTAGACTCATGCTGTGTTCTCGCTTGTTCTTTCTCCTCCGTTTTGTCAGCATCGGGAGGAGGAATCCTAAAGGCGTCGGTTAAGACGGCTCTGGTTAGTTCTGTGGACAGCGCTTTAAGTCTATCGGCGCTTTCATTGACACCATCAAAAATAGCCACTCCATTATCTGAGACCTCGGCGAGTATATTAAGCTCAGCAGCGCTGATCATGCTGACTGTGAAGGCTTGAGATTTGCCTATCCATGTAAGTGCATCAGTCAGACCAGCAATGACTTGATGGAATGTTTTGAGTAAGTAGGTGTCATAGTATTGACGCTGAACATTGCTGTGACGTATGTGGTTGAAGGTTTGTCTGGTGATAGACAACATTTCATTTTGTTTCATAGTGTCAGTATCCATCTCTTGCTTGTTCAGATTCAGCAATCGAACGGCCTCGCCAATTTGCTCCACTGAGCACTGAGAATAGGAGACCATTTGCTCGTTGGTTTTGATTTGCTCAGTGTGAAGCTGAGCAAAGAGCATTTTAACTTCATCAGAAGTAGCATAGCGTGTGTTCGCAGCTGACAAAGTCTGAACTTGTTCTTGAAGAGCGTTGAGATATTGAACTGTTGTCAGCTGGATCTCAGCCAGCTTTGCAATGGAATCCTGCTTAGCTTGCTGTGCTTGAAAGGTAATGATGACATTCAGCAAATCCTTGAATCCCTTAACTTCGTTAAGAAGCTGAGTGACTTGGGAAAGCTGAGTTGTCTCAATAGTGGAAGACCCAGCAGCAGGAGGAGTAGTTTGTTGAAGGTCTTTGATCAATGCTTGCACTGAGTCGATTATTCTTTTGCCAGACTCAGTGGCATTTATGTAACTTTGAGAGCCTTCATTAAGTTGTCCAGTGACATCAGTATGACCGGTTGGAAGAGGAGTCAAGGGAATGACGTGGTCAGTGACTGGAAGTGAGTTTCCAATCTGCACTTGTGTTTCAGGTAACTGATTGATCGGCAGAGGTGTTGATTGGAGAAGAAGTAATCCGGATGCTGTCGGTGCTAACTGAGGCAAGAATGTTCTGAGTCAGCATAGGACTTGGATTGACAGCATCGACGGGAATTGATTCCACTTGACTCGTAGAATTTGCAGAAGCATTCAAGTCAGCATGTTCCTTTAGTGAAGAAACAGAGGCTTGCTTTTCTAGAGAAGCCGGTGGAGTAGAGGATGGTTGCTTTCTGAAAAATTTCAGCTTAAGTGCAGAGGGGTCCTTAGTTGGCTTCTGAATAACAAAGTCAGGAAGGGTTAGTTGTTGAACAGGAATGTCACTGACTGTCTTCTGACCTACCTTAACCAATCTTCTTCTACGAGGAGGACGAGTGTCAGCTTGGATAGACTCTCCTGAGTGAGATGGAGAAGTTTCTTCTTGATCAGCTTCTTGATCAGCATTAAGCTGGTCAGCTTGTTCTTGTACTTGATCAACATTGTGTTGGTCATGTTCTTGTTCTTCTCCAGCAGCCAACTCAGTATTGGCTTGCTCAGCTTCAACCTCACTGGTTGTTTCCTCATTGTCCTCAGCGTCATCCTGACCGCTGGCCTCTTCTTCTTCGTCATCTTCTGAACTGTCACCATCTAGCTCTTCCTCAACTTGTGCAATGAACTGATCGTCCAAATGCACCTCATCTTCTTGATGCTCAGCTACAGTTCCTAGACACTGTGTGTAGTGAGAGTCACAGGAACAATGACGTCAGTAGGGATAGCATCAATTGGAGTCAGTGAAGAAGACTTCTGCTTCTTTTGAGGTTGCTCATCAGCATCTTGTCTTTCCTCAATTTCAGGCTCATCTTGCCTGCTCCTTTTCTCAGCTGACTTAGGTCTCTCCTGACCTGGTTCAGCAACTGACTTAGGCTTCTTTGCCTTAGGCTCAGCCTTCTTTGAAGGGGTCTCAACAGCTTTCCTCTTGCGGGTAGCTGGAGCCTTAGTTCTTCTCCCTTTCTTCGGGACAGCTGTTTCCTCAGCTTGTTGTTCACCAGCAGCAACAGTTTTTCCTTTCTTCAGAGGCTGATTGAACTTCAAAGCCCTCAGCGAAGCTGCTGTGATTTCAGATCCTCTTGCTTTAACTTCATCAGTTAGGTCTATTTGATGATCAATGAGGATCCTGGTGATGAGCGAGCCCAGCCTTAGAGTTCCAGTGCTTCGTAGGAACCCAGCAATCAGGAATACTGGCATGTTGATTGGTTTGTATGTCAGCATATGCCATATGAAGCATTGCTCAAAGTTCATTGCTGAGGTGGTGTAGTTGATCTTAGGATAAATGAAGTAGGTCATCAGATAGTGAGCCATCTTTTGGTGCTGTCCCATAGAGGAACTGGAGACTTCTCCTGAGTGGCCTTCAGGTTTACAGATAGTTTGCCAGATAGTTAGGGTTTATGAAAATGGTCTTTTCTCTTACCACAGTTGCCAGATAGTCCTGGTTGTCATCAGCAACACGGAGATTGTGGTAGAACTCCCTTACTAGGTCAGGATAAGTGTGATCCCTAATAGAGAACAGCTCGGTCCATCCATTTTGCGATATCCATTCGCAGAAGGGTTGCTCGGAAGTCACGAAGGACTCAGAGACCCATCGTGAGAAGTCCACTTTCCATTCGCTAATGTTACCAAAGACCTTGGTATAGGTTCTGGTTTTGGTCGGTTTTTCTTTGGAGGAGGTAGCTTGCCCAGTTTTTCCTTTACTCGGCGTAGTGACCTTGGTAGTTTTAGGCACAGAGGTTTGCCTGGAGGGTTCATCGGAGCTGGTCTTAGGGTGACCGGCACCGGAGATGTTGACGAAAACTTTAGTCATAGTTTCAGAACAAGTTTGGGAAGCTTTGAGAGTTTTTAGAGAGAAAGCTTTGCCTTAGAATTCGGTAGGTGTAAAGAAAATAAAGAATGGGGATTTACCCATTATTTATAGCGGTGAAGAGTGGATCTTATCGAATCCATATGTCAGTTTTGCCTTGGGATTGTCAACCGACAAAGATCCTGGCATTTATGACATATTCGGCGCGTACATCATCCTAGGTGGTTGTTCGTGTGCTTAAGCATTAAGTGCAACGGATCTAACACTCAATGTTTAGAATACTAAGCGTTTTGGATTCTGAGTGGTCAGTAGTATATGAAAGGATGATTTCTCAGTTTAAGATTACTACTCGGTGTGCATATTGACTCAGTATTGATGTGTATTTTGTGTTAAGTACTCAGCATAACAATCACTCAGCATGCATTTGCATAAATCATTCAGCATAGTAATTCACTCAGCATAAATTTACATTTTAGAACAGGAATTTACTAAAGAGGATTAAACATACCAATGGCTTCTCTCAGTATGCTGAACTGTTCACAAGCCAGTGGCTTTGTGAAGATATCCGCAAGCTGCTCATCCGTTGGGACGTAGGTTAGCTTTATCTCACCTTTGAGTACATGGTCTCTAATGAAGTGATGCCTTATGCTGACATGCTTCATTCTGCTGTGTTGAATTGGGTTCTTTGATAGATCAATTGCACTTTTGTTGTCGCATTTGACCTCAATTGTCTTTGTTTGAACACCATAGTCTTCAAGCTGTTGCTTAATCCATAGGACTTGAGCAACACAATGACCAGCAGCAATGTACTCAGCTTCAGTGGTAGACAAGGCTACTAACGCCTGCTTCTTGCTGAACCAAGATACAAGACAGCTTCTAAGAAATGACATCCTCCAGAGGTGCTTTTTCGTTCTAGCTTGTCTCGACCATAGTCAGCGTCAGTGTATCCAACGAGTGTAAAGCCATGAGTGTTGGGATACCATAAACCTGCGTTCACTGAGCTTTGCAAGTATCTAAGGATTCTTTTTACAGCTATGTAATGAGATTCCTTAGGGTTAGATTGATATCTAGCACAGTAGCATACTGAGAACTGAATGTCCGGTCTAATGGTTGTTAAGTAAAGTAGAGAGCCTATCATACCTCGATACAATTTGATGTCTACTGACTTACCATTCTCGTCAGCGCAGAGGACAGTGTCAGTGCCTATAGGAGTGGATATTGGCTTGCAATTTTCCAAGTCATATTTCTTTAATATCTCCTTGGCATATTTAGCTTGACTGATGAAGATGCCATTCTTTCCTTGTTTTATTTGAAGTCCGAGGAAGAAGTTGAGTTCTCCCATCATCGACATTTCAAACTCAGTCTGCATTTGTTTGCTAAATTCCTTGCACATTGATTCGTTAGTTGCACCAAATATTATATCATCAACATAAATTTGAGCCAGCAGGGTATCTTTACCCTTTCTCTTAATGAATAAGGTTGTATCAGCTTTGCCCCTGACATAATTTCTAGTCAGCAGGAAACTGGCCAGCCTCTCATACCAAGCACGTGGTGCTTGCTTGAGGCCGTACAGAGCCTTTTTGAGTTTATAAACGTGGTTTGGGAATTTTGGATCCTCAAACCCTGGAGGTTGATTAACATAAACTTCCTCGTTTATAACTCCATTAAGAAATGCACTCTTAACATCCATTTGGAATAATTTAAAGTTCATATAAGATGCATATGCACATAAGATCCTAATAGCTTCTAGCCTTGCCGCTGGGGCAAAGGTCTCACCGTAGTCAATACCTTCTTGCTGACTATAGCCCTGATCTACAAGCCTTGCTTTGTTCCTGACTACATTTCCTTGCTCATCCAGTTTGTTGTGGAAGACCCATCTTGTTCCAATGGTCTTCTGATTCCTTAGATGTGGCACTAGCTCCCATACATCGTTTCTTCTGAATTGGTCAAGTTCCTCTTGCATTGCGCTCATCCAGAATTCATCGTCCTCAGCATCAGCGAAGTTCTTAGGTTCCTGAACTGAGACGAAGGCTACATTGCTGAGGTACCTCCTGAGTTGATTCCTCGTCATCAGGGTATTCCCAGCAGAATCAAGGATTGCACTCTCTGAGTGCCCTCTTGGAATCCTTATCTCTTTAGGTAGATTTATGTCTTGTGCTGTCTGTGTTTCAACAATCTCTGCAGAAGTAGACTGGTCAGTGAAAGTAATCTTAGGTTCACTCTTACTCTTGGTCAGCCTTTTAGTGAATGACTCAGCAGCTGGTTCTTGGTCAGCGGTTACTGAGTGTGGATCATCCTCGGTCAGTGACTGGTATCTATCTGCAGGGTTAGTCTCGTCGAACTCAACATGTACTGACTCTTCTAAAACTTGAGTTCGTTTATTGAAAACTCTGTATGCTTTGCTGTTTGTTGAGTAGCCTAAAAAGATAGCCTCATCAGCTTTTGAGTCAAACTTTGCTAAGCTATCTTTGGTATTCAAAATAAAACATTTACAGCCAAAGGCACGAAAGTATCCAATGTTGGGCTTTCGTCCTTTCCAAAGTTCATAGGGGGTTTTCTTTAATATAGGTCTAACTAGAGCCCTATTAAGAATATAGCACGCTGTGTTATCAGCCTCTCCCCAAAAATACTTTGGAAGCCTATGCTCATCCAGCATTGTCCTGGCTATTTCAACCAGAGTTCTGTTCTTCCTTTCAATAACCCCATTTTGTTGAGGTGTTTTAGGAGCAGAAAAATTGTGGTCAATGCCGCTGGCTTCACAGAATTCAACAAACTTTTGGTTTTTGAATTCTCCACCATTATCACTTCGGATGTGAGCCAATTTTAGGTCTTTATCATTTTCAATTTTTCTTACCAAATTTGAAAATGTCTCAAAGGTCTCATCCTTGCTACTCAGCAAGATGACCCAAGTGTACCGAGAGAAGTCATCTACAATGACCAAGGAAAATCTTCTTCCACCCAGACTCAGCGGCTGGACTGGACCGAAGAGATCCAAGTGTAGTAACTCTAACGGACGCTTAGTTGAGACAATGTTTTTGCTGTGAAAAGATTGTTTGGTTTGTTTTCCAGCTTGGCAAGCGTGGAATAATTGATCTTTTTCAAATTTAAGTTTAGGCAGTCCCTCAACCAATTGCTTTCTTGCTAATTTGGCCAGGAGGTCCATGCTTACATGACCAAGTCTCATATGCCATAGCCAGGAATTTTCTTCCTTTGATACTAAGCATACAGTTTTTGAAAACTTTTTCTCTAAGTCTAGTATAAAGACATTATCTATGCGAGGGGCAGTTAAAATTAACTCATTTGATTTACCCTCGTATATTTTACATCCAGTAGCATCAAATATAACTTTTCTCCCATTGTCACATAGCTGAGCTACGCTGAGTAAGTTATATTTGAGTCCGCTGACTAGGGAGACTGACTCAATAGTAGGATTATCTCCGATGGTTCCTGACCCTACTATCTTACCCTTTTTGTTGTCTCCAAAACTTACACTTCCTCCTCGTTTACGCTCAAACGTGATGAACTGAGTTTCATCACCAGTCATATGCCTCGAGCATGCGCTGTCAATATACCACATCTTTGACTTTCAGCATATCTCAGGCTTACCTGCATTGTAACTAGTTACTTTTAGGTACCCAATTCTTTTTGGGTCCTTGCTTGTTAGGTGCAACAGGTAAAGCATCATATTTTATTTTATGGCGACATACTTGGACAGTATGGCCATTCTTTCCACAGAAGTCACAGCTGACCTTCTGTTTAGGTTGTCTCACTGACTGGTCAGCACCCCAGTGCTGAGCATGCCAGCACACCTTTGTGGTGTGACCTTTCTTCCCACAGAAGTCACACTGGACATTCCGCTGGGGATTCCATCCCTACTGAGTACCTTGGTACTGAGTTCTCAGAGGAATGTTTCTTTTATTTGGAACCTTTAATTGGTTCTGGATAGTTGTGACGTCCTTTCTCAGTTTCTTTGAAACTGATTGGACTTCAGAGACAAACTCATGTATGATCTTCATGTTATCATGCAAAGTTGAGTTGTCCTGAAGAAGGTATCTGAGGTCACTCAGCTTGACCTCTTCAACCTCGTCACAGCGCCTGTTGAGTGCTCTAATTTTCTTATTACACTTTTTGACAAATGTATAGAGATCACTCAGGGCATTACCCATTTCGTTTCTGAGCTGGGAAAGTGGTATTACCTCATTTGATTGCTCCTCATCGTCAGATGCAACGGAGGGGTCAGTATGCTCAGAGACGCACGGCTCAGCAAGTTCGTCAGCCATGAAGCATATCTTCGCTGACTCGGTGGCCTCAGCTTCTGTTGATGAAGACTCATCACTGTCGCTCCATGTAGCCACCATTGCCTTTTTGCCGTTCTTCTTATCTTTCCTTAGCGTGGGGCAGCTTGACTTTATATGGCCAGTTTGATGACATTCAAAGCATGTAATGGGCTTTGAGTTGTCTTTCTTGTATTTGTTGTCGCTGGACTCAGCTTTATACTTATCAAACTTTCTGTAAGGCTTCTTAGAATATTTATCATTTTTCCTGAACAGCCTTTTCATCTTCCTTGTGAACATAGCCATCTCTTCATCATCTGTTGAGCTCCCATCAGTGGAGTCAGCTTTCATGACAAGAGATTTCTGCTTCTTGTCTTCAGACTTTTCCTTCACCTTGAAGTTTTTCATTGATATCTCATGGGTCAGCAACGAGCCGATGAGTTCGTCATATTTGTAGGTGGTTAAGTCCTGAGCTTCCTCAACAGCGGTCTTCTTTGCTTGCCAGTCTTTAGGAAGACTCCTGAGTATCTTTTTGACTTGTTCTTCCTCAGTGAAGATCTTTCCAAGACTCTTGAGCTCATTTATGATGTTGGTAAACCTTGCATTCATGTCAGATATGCCTTCATCATTGTTCATCTCGAACAGCTCGTACAGTCTCATCTGCTAGTTCACCTTGGACTCTTTTACTTTATTGGTTCCTTCGTAGGTGACCTCCAGCTTCTTCCAGATCTCTTGCGCCGACTCACAACCTGAAATTTTATTATATTCTGCAGCATCGAGCGCACAGTGAAGCATATTAATAGCCGAAGTGTGATTTTAAAGCTTCTTGAGATCATCCTCTATCCATTTGGCCTCAGCTTTTACAACTGTTTGGCCAGCCACAACTTCGATAGGTACAAATGGGCCTTGCACTATAGATAGCCAGGCACTCATATTTGTAGCCTGGATGAAATTTTTCATCCTATTCTTCCAGAAGGTATAGTTAGACCCGAAGAATAGGGGAGGCCGAGTGATGGACAGCCCCTCAGGCAATATCTGAGTTGTTTGGTTTCCTGGGAGAAACCGAGTACTGTTTTCGCCCATAGTGGGGATCAGCTCAAGGTTGTTAAACCTTTTACAGTGAGCTTTTAGGCTCTGATACCACTTGTTGGTCCCTTATAACGTTACAAGTATAGTTCCAAGGGGGGGTTAGAAACTATTTAAACTTTTTCTTAATTTAGGGCAGTCTTCTTTTCTTAGGAGAAAAGGTTTTAAACAGCAGCGTTGAGTAAATAGAAAGATACTGGCTTAGTCAACTGGTGACTAGGTCAGTTTCTTAATTTGAGTCAGGATATAGCACTTAGAGTCTATTCCTAAGCTCAGATGTTAGATGCGCACAACTCAGCTTGACCTCTTTACTTGGTCAGTTTTTGGTTATTTAAGCAAGCAATATATATAAGGAGGTTAAGGTAAGAAATATGTTACTCAGCAGATTTATCCAGGTTCGGCTTCTAAGCCTATGTCCTGTCCCCGGAACACGTTCCGAGCTTTCGAATCCTCTACTGAGCTCTTTAAAGGTAGAGCCTCAAACCTTTTACAATCTTAGCAACTGAGTATAACAAGAGTACCTTCCTCTATACCTCTACTCAATCCTAATCTCTCGCTGAGTACTATAACCGAGTACTCAGCCTCTCCTTTCTAATCTCTAGAAATGATAAGTGTTTATCCTAAACAATGATTGCTAAGACACCTTAGATGATTGAATAATCACTCTAGACTTTTACACAAAAGATATGAAATTTAGTGTAAGATTGCTTTGCTTTTTTTTGCTTGCAGAACTTGCGTAGAAATTTGGTCAGTGTAATGGCTTGATCAAGTTCTGTATTGAATGAAGCTTCTGATGGCACTATTTATAGAGACGTCTTGAGGCATCGGTCATTTCGAATTTTAAAATAACCGTTGGAGGGAAACGGCTTCCTGTCGTTGTCATCCTGACTTGCTCAGAGCTCTCGGTCAATCAGATTTGAGTATCTTCTGTCCTCGATCAACTTTTGGTCAGCTCGGCAGAATGTCTCTCCTTTTATGGTAAAGTCAACTGGACAGCATACTGTGTCGTCTGAACTTTACCCAAAGTGGAAACACTTTGTCTGGAAGTTTTCCTTAGCCAGCTGCTGTCTTGTACGCTTTGTCGAATCAACTCAGCAGCTTCGTTCCGAAGTTGTTCCCTGAAGGTCTTCTAGATCCTTCTTCCGCTGAGTTGTGTTTTTTCCATAACGACAACGTTTTGACATACGCGGGCCGAGTTGTCTTGAACCGTTTGACTTGGGCTTTAACTCTTGTATTGAGCTTGGGCCTTTTAATCCTTATGTCTTATAAGCAATTTAACTCAACATTGAACAAACACATTAGTAGAATAAATCAAAGCATTTAAACTTAGTGTGTTTAGAATATGTTTTTAATTATACTTAAACAATTTTGTCAAATCAAAATTATGTGGAAAGGTGTTTCAACAATAACCAATAAGTTGTACCCTTGATCCGGAATCTTTATTTTAAAGTCGATTTCAGTTGGCTAATTTCCCGGTTATCCAGGTGGTGACTCTAATAAAAAGGATAAGATCAATTAAATAAGAAAAGGTCCACATTTTGAACATTTTATGAAAAACATTCCAAAACAACATGCCAAAGCGAGTCCAATGTTCGTATTTATCTGTCTGTGTTTTTATCCACAATTGAAAACGAGGACAGTTTTATCCCACAAGATGTGTGTTACCCTGTCGTTTTACTCCGTAAAACACGTCGTCATGTTGTCCATGTTGTGTTGTAAAAAATGTGGCATTTCATTATCCATCTCTGTTAGACATCCCACATTGCTAAATTAGGAAGCTATATGGCTCCTTAAATATGTGAGGCAATCTTCACCATTTGAGGTACCTTTTGGGGTGAGTTAGGCCTTTGTTTACAATCTCACTTTGCGAAATACATTGTAACACCGACCACACTATCACATGAAATACGTCGTTACACCGCTCTTTTTACACCGTAGGATGTGCCAATACGCCACTAATCCAAACACGGCATAAAAATTCATCGTTCCGCCGTCAGCGGTTATGGGAGAGGTGATACATAAAAACATTCATATGTCATTGGACCATTCATTATGGTCCAACTAGTGTTGTACGTGACATGTAGTTGTGATCCCCCATCTTTAGCCATAAGACAGTCTATCCAATCACGTACCATCATTCCACTAAGCTGAATATCTAGTCACAACGCGCGTTTCACCTAGCGAGACATGTCGTTACGCCACCCATTTTATTTCACAAAATACATCGTTGCGCCGCCCGTTTTACCTCATAAAACGCATCATCACACTACCATTCTGTAAGATAAAAAAGACGTTATCACAACACTCATCCCGCTTACACCATGAGACGCGTCATTGTACCGCGCCATTGTACTTCGGATGTGGCCCATTAGTGGCATGTCAAAACATGATTTAAACCTAAAAGATAAAAGATGAGGTAGTGGATAGATAAAAGATACCACTTCCAAACTCAGCCCTAAGTAATTGGATTGAAGATTAGAGTTTATGATAATAGCTAGACAAAAGGAGGGAGTAGTGGGAAAGGTGAGTATAGAAGAGAAATGATGGAAGCAAATCCAAGAAAATCAGGAAATTGAACCCCACGAAAGGCCAAGTTGGCTATGAAAGTGGAAGCTCATGCAAACAACACATGACATATAGATAGATAGATAGATAGTGCACAAATCATTGCCCATATCATCTTCTAAATTATTGTATATTTAAGTTGTTCTGGTAAGACTTAGTGGTTTCATCATCCAACCACAAACAAACCCCATATATATATCTATAACCAAACTAGCCATGTCTTCCTTTAAAGTCTTTCTATAATCATTCAGGCGTGGTTCAATTCTTTGCACGCTTTGCCCAATTGTTTCCATTTCCTATACATACATCGCCGTCGAATACATGTTCTAGATGGTTAAGGTATCAGATCAGCTTAACCAATCAATTAGGATTCGAATACTGGAGATGGGAATACAGCTATGATTAAAATACTTGGTGGGAGAGCTTTGTGTTCTAAAAGGGACATACCTCGCTTGAACCTGATGGTCACTGAAGTTTGGAGTTAGTTTCAAAAAGGTTGTCAGACTTCATTTTGTTTCAATAAAGTTATTGAACTTTTACTTTTATTGCAATAAAGGGATTCGGATGACAATCACATTCAATATGATTGACTTTTATGTATGACATGGCAGTCGGATGACAAAAAAGTTATATTTACTATTTATTTAATTCAACTGTTTGAAATTATCACGTGGAAGTTAAAAAAAATGTATTTTATTTTTTTAGTTGCCCATATGTGGTTGCAACATGGTTGTTATGTTATACGTAATGAAGTTCTTTTTAATGTGGTTATCATATTACTCTTTCAGTGATTTTTTCTGTCTGAATTGGTTGGAATGAATTTATTAAAATAGAAAAACAATGTTTAATGACTTTATTAACAAAATGAAGTTTAATAACCTTCTTAAAATTTACACCAATTTTCAGTAAACATTAGTGCAATTTACCCAAAATTATATATACATCAATCCATGTCTCATCTATCAATACAATAGCAATAAAAATAAAATTAGAGAGTGGTCATTCATAAAAAAAAAACTTTATTATATATATTTATATAAATAGGCTTAGTTCATCATTTGCTCCATCAACTTGTTCAAAAAGCTTGATTGTCTTCTGAATTTTTAAAGTATTCTGATAGCCCTTTCAACTTGTATAAAATATTCAGTTAGCTTTCTAAACTTGTATAAAATATAATCAATTAATCGTTCGGTTGTAAAAAAAAAAAAGTAAGCTACATGCGGAACATGTGTTGCACGCGCCTTAGAATGTTATCACATAATTCACAAAATAGATTAAAAATGAAATTCTTACTTGCTCAACTATAGTCTTCTCTAATAGTAGAACCGCATACCCCGACTTTGGTCACTTTGCCTTTTTTAAGACGCGTACAACACATCTTTCGGATTTAACTTACTTTTTTGTAACTGAGTGATTAATTAATTACATTTTACACAAGATCAGGGGAGTAAGTGGACATTTTTACAAGTTTGGAGGCTATCATAACATTTTGAAAATTCAAGAGACCGATCAAATTTTTTTGGACAAGTTCAGAACACAATTATATATCTATAAATACTTTATTCGTTATATTACGCTAACCTATATATATATATATATAAGGGCGGAGACAGGAAGGGGCCCGGGCCCTCCTAATATTAAATTATTAATCTATATAAACTCTATGCAGTACTATTTTATTGTTTAAAGGTAGATGAGATGGTTGAAAACATTTACTTCTTTTTAAAAGGTCCTAGGTTCGATTCCCCCCAACCTCAATTTATTTTACAAAGTGTTTATTTATTTAAATTTTATTTTTCAATAATTATAAAACTATATTACCATTATTAATTTATTTATTTTTTTTAATAGAAATTGGGACGAGACAGAACAAGGACGGGGTGAGCATCCATGGTCCATGAACCGTCAAACCCGCAATATATTAATAAAAGGAAAAAGTGAGTGTTTGAACAAGATGAGAAGGAGGAGAACAAACAAAAAGAAGGGAGAGGAGAAAGGTTCAGAGAAAACAAGAAAAACGCAATTGAGAAATATTACAAATGTCATCATTGATAAACCTGTGGCAAAAAGTAGGAGCGGAAGGCCACCAATTGATTACTGAAGAAGAGACTCCAAACTTTGCCAGAGCATCAGCAACTCTATTTCCTTCCCTAAAGATGTGAGAAAAGAGAATGTTCATCCTAGAGCAAATACTGAGACAGTGCAACCATTCTTGTCGAATACTCCAAGGAACATCTGTGGAACGATGTCTAAGCAGATTAACTACGTATATTGAGTCTGACTCAACCCAAAGCTGATGCCAATTTTTCTCCCAAGCAAATTCAATTGCGAAAATAGCGGCTCTCAATTCAGCCATATAAGCAAAAGAAGGAGGGGTAGAAAAAGCAAAACAACTTTTGGGAAAACCTCGATAGTTGCGAAAAATACCTCCCGCTCCAACCTCGCCAGGAGTGCCAAAAGCAGAGTCGTCTACATTGACTTTAACCCAGCCCGGAGGAGGTTTAAGCCAATGGACCGGAATAATATTGGGAGCAGGAGGCGGCCTAGGAGAAGCCAGAAGACGGGATAAGATAACAGCATCTCTCCGCGAAGAGCAAAAACCTTTAGAAGGCAAAGGATTCGCGAATCATTCGAAAAAGGTTGATCTTCGAGTGCTGAATAGAAGGAGAAACATCCTTAAAGATTGCTTCATTCCGACAATGCCAGATTTTCCAGATGCAAGTGACCACGGCAACACGCCAGATTGTCGACACCTGGGAGCCAAAATGAATGCTACGAAAAGTGCTGAAGAAATGGATGAATTGGGAATGTCGCTTTTGAACTCATTTTTATTATGTCTTTTTCATTAAAAAAATTAATTTTTTATTTTTGAGATTCAAACAACTTAATTTCTAAATTAAATTTTAAAATTTTAAAACTAAAAATAAAAAAAATGTAAAAATGTTATAATTTTTTTAGAAACTAGCATTGAACTAATAAAAAGATTAAATATATCTCATTACGTGTTAGGCTTGTCCAAAATTCAAAATTTCAAACCTATTAGGTACTCACTAAATCTAAATTTCTAATTTTTTTTTACCTGTTAGGCCTCTATAAATCCAAATTTTTATATATTTTTTTTACCTGTTGGGCCTTTCTAAATCTAAATTTCTATTTTTTTGGCCTGTTATGCCTTGATAAATCCAAATTTCTAAATTTTTTTGGCCTATTAGGTCTCCTTAAATCCAAATTATTAATTTTTTTGGCCTGGTAGGCTATCTGAAATCAAATTTTTTAAGTTTTTTTACATGTTCAGCCCTCCCTAAATCCAAATTTTTTTTACATGTTAGGACTATTAAACGAAATCTAACTTAATTTTGAGAAATTGTACATTAATAATTAAAATTGGTTCTTGACCATTCAAATTATAACACGCATATATACAAAAAAAAAATTAAGCAAGTTCGATTTAGCAAAAAAACATTTTTCCGAACGCACGTATAAAATCGGCCCCCCAACCGAGTAATCATGTATTCGCCACTGTATATAAATATATATATATATAAATCAAGTTTGTAATATCTCTATTTGTTTTTCTATATTTTCACCATACTAAAATGCAAATTTTCTCTTAGCTATAAGTAAAAAAATTGTCTTTTAATTTTCAAAGTTAACCAAAATATTGTTAATGAATTCTTCATAAAATATATACATGAAATGTTGAGTTGATCCTCTCACTAAACCTCTCAGTAAAGACTAAACCTATCAGTAAAGATGTGTATAAGAAACATGTGAGATGTCAAGGTTTATATAGGATCTAGACATACTTCTTTCCATGTATTCGAGAAACATGAGTATTCAATAAAAGTCTTTTGAAATATAGATCTTTATCTAATACGCAAATGTAAATATCTCGTAACTGTTATATAGTAATGCACGTGGGACAACGAAGTAGCTCACTTGCATGAGTTTTTACTCTTCTTTTGCTTTAAGAATGACAAAGATAAGAATGAGGCTGCTTTTTATCAATCGAGAACTTGTTCAATAACAAAAGTCGTCTTGTAAGAAACAATGAACTGAATTCATTAAAGTACAATATTCATATATACACGTAAGTATATAAAGGGATCACAAGAAGATCTGAAAGTGAAAGTTAAGGTATAACTTAGACATATATGTCCTTTAGTCGAAAGTAGTTCTAAAAGCAAGGGAACTTAAGGTTAGATAATGGGAACTTCTTAACGATGCTTTCGAATGGTGTTTTGAACATATGATTTCTTCAGAAATATAAGAAACGACACCATAACACACGAGTTCATATCATGTGTGTTTAGCGACACGGATATGGAAATAATGATCTCAACTTTTTCTAATGTAAGACTTTTCTCATAATCAAATCATTGAGGATTTTGAAACTCTTATCCTTAGGACCTTTGCTTGTTCTAGAAGTATAATCTAGATTTATTTGTTTTGATCGGCTTTTCCCATGGGCTAGGTGATAATTCAGCTCAGGATGGGACTAATGAATCATGTGGATGAATAAAAGAATGAGAATTTGTATGTGAATTTATTTCTAATTTATTAGTACGTACTTTATATAGTGTTTGATATTTTAGATATATGGAAAAACTATTTTTTAAGAATGTTACCTTCGATTTTCTAATATTCTTTAAATAATTTGCGTATTGATATCGGGCTAAATGATATCACATATGTGACGTTATCACCATCCTCATTGCGGTCTAGGTCCAAACACATCCAAGATAGCCTCAGCCTCATTAAACGGTTGATGCGGCCCAAGCCCAACAAGCGGTAGCCCATCAACCAACATCCAAACCTCTAAGCCTCAACACCTCAAACGATCTTCTAGAATCCTACGAGACAAATGATTCCTCCCAAGGCTCGAACGCCTTATGGAATCAAGAATCCTAACTTCATAAGGATTCCCAAAGAAGAGGACAACTTTAAACCTATCATGCACTATAAATATATAGGTATAGACCCAAGGTTCAGTATGTTAACTACTATCTCTAAACTGGGTTAGGCTATGCTTACTTTGTTTTTAACAAAGTAAGCCTTACTTTGCTTTTTTCACCATTGGATGGTGATGAACTTTGACAAAGTAAGCTCATCCAATGGTAGAAAAAACAAAGTAAATCTTACTTTGTCAAAAACAAAGTAAGCATAGAAGGCACCCTCTAAATTAGTCCATTCTATTCCATTCAGTCCTAACTCAGAAACTGACTTAGGCATCGGAGCGGGTTTGTCAGACTTCGGCCCCGTCTGACCTGCATATTGTTTTATCATCTTATTTCAATTATTTTTCTTAAATTTATTTGTCAATATATTGAATATGAAAAATAATATATTTACAGCAAAAAGCATAATTAAACTCTGAACTTTGGATGTTTTAAGGATTAAGCCCCTAATCATTTATTTTTCCACATTGAATTCTTGATCATTGATTCTATTATGGATTAAGCCCTTATTTAACTTTAGAATTGCCAAATCGATCTTCTCATCTACTAAACTCGAAGAAAAAGTTAAATAAGGACCAAATCCATAACAAAATCAATGATAAAGGATTCAATGTAAAAAAATAATCGATCAGCAGTTTGATCCTTAAAACATGTAAAGTTCAGGAGCTTAATTATGCTTTCTGCTAATATTTATTTACTTCTTTCAACATGACATAGATACTTGTTATTTTACTACATAAATAGTTCTAGTTAGTATACTCACTACTACTACACTACCAATTTAGCTTTTACGTAGAAAATATTACAATTTTAAATAACCTTTACGAGTTGGTGCAATTTCAAGTCTAGTTGATTAAAAATGAGTTCTTTTCATTAACATGTGTTGGAATATTTTGAATAAAATTATATATTAATTTATATACCAACAAATACCTCCTTTCATGAACAGTCGTATCTGTTATGTACAGTCGTGTTCGTATGTGAACAGTCGTGTCTGTCCGTGTACAGTCGTGTTCGTTCGTGAAAAGACATATCCTTTTAGTTCTATTTATATAGAATGGATTGTCAAATTCACATACTGTTAGAGAAAATATTCTCTGGAATTTTTCCTGCTCTCTGTCTGTTCATAATGTTCTTGTTTTCCTACTCCGGTGATAACTAGGCTACACACAGTTTGAGTTCGCTTGCGTAATCTGTTGTATCGTGGGAGACGATCGTCAATAGCGACGACATCTGTCTTAAGGAAACTGCTAATACAGGCCTCAGATTTGTCTAACTCTTTCCTTCCAGTTTTACTGTTTGTATATTATTCGATGTTTGTTTAACAATCTTAAGACAGACTAATTTCTTGTTTGTTGATTTTCCGAAGAACACATACAGAAGTATTGTTTGGAACGAATTTTAATTCTTTCCAAAGTGTTGACAGAAAAACATAATTCGAATAATCAAAAGCTAAATATTATTATGGCCTTAGCATTAACCAGGTTCGGTTGATATTATTTTCATTGTTTGTGTAATTTGTGAGAAATAATAATTGTATTTTGTTTTCGTGGGCTGCAGAAATTGTATGAATAAATTAAACCTGAAACCTGTGATCAATAACCATCTTTATTTTTTGTGAAACTAATAAGTTGATGGTTCCAGATTGGCATTGAAGATGGTTTCTTAAAAGTTGCTATTCAAGTTATAGTTGCTATTCTTAATTATATTCTTTCAACTATGCAGTGTGATATATTTATATACATGTTTTATGTTTGGTAAAGAAACATAATTCCGTGACACACTTAAAATTCTATTTAAAGGAGCCAGTATACGTGTTCAAATTGAGAGAGTTATTTCTAACTTTTTACTTTGTTTTATTTTCAATTTGGTCCCTGCAATTTTCGTAGTTGTTTTGACGAACAGATTTATCTTGAGGATGGATTATCTAGATGAACAGATTATAATCGAAGAATTATACTGGGACAGATTGGAGGACAACTTAATATAGTTTATATTTTTGTTGTTAATTACTATTTATATATTTGTTTGTTTAAACAGATTATAATTTTCCGATTCTAACTTAATTTGTTTGGAATTTCAGAAAGAAAAAGTTGTTGTCATGTTTCTGTTTGTTTAAACAGATTATTATTTTCTGATACTAACATTATTTGTTTGAAATTTCAGGAAGAAAAAGTTCATAATTGTTTTCTTGTTTCTGTTTGTTTAAACAGACTAATTGCCTTTTGGCATATGTTGGTACATGTGATTAATTGAAGATGGATCCAGTTTTAAGAACACGGTCGCTTCAAAGCCTGTAGGTCTACTTGTACTAGTGGCAACATGTAAGCCACACTAAAGTCTAGGAAAATTCATTGTTATGAATTTTAAAGACTTGGTGATAAAAGAAAAATATGTTTTCTTTAATGATGATGATGATATGCGAAAATTCCATATTTGATATTCTCGTGCGTAACGGTTGATATACATTAGAAATGTGAAATGTCACAAATTGAAAAATCTGAGCAATGATATTATCTAGCCGAGTTAGTTGTTGGTAGATGAACATTAGTTGGCTAGATTTAATTTGTGAAAGTAACTAAAATGTAGAAATCAAATCTCCTTAAAATAAGTACGTCTCAATGATGGAATCGAAGAGAAATATTATATCAGTCGGTGAATATGCGGTACAAAAAGCTTCTGTATGATGAGTTACAGGTAGAAAAGCTTCCGTGTGATAACATCGTTAGTCAATTGATCTCAACGAGTGTCATCCTTGTTGATTTTGTAGAATCAAAGGATAACACAGCGGATCCACTAACCTAGAGGTTAAACTGAGATCAAATTGAAAAATCATCGAAAGGAATGTGACTAAAGCCCGTAGAGAAGAGGCGTTATGTGAAGGAAAACCCTACCTAGTTGACTGGAGATCCCAAGATCTAGGTTTAAAGGGACAACCTAATTGCATAAACCTTGCACGTTCACTGTGGGGGTTAAACCCTCGTCCATTCCTAGATGTAAACAGTGACACCAACGGGAAAAGGTTAAGCTATATGCTTTTAATGATACATTGTGCGTCAGTATTCTGAGCAAATAAATCACCTATGTCAGAGTGAAGTGAGGTCGTTTCGATGGAGACTAGTGTGGGGCCTAGTTATCTTAAACTCTCGCAGAACCAAGCGATGTTCATGACCATAAGGAACATAACCATGAGAACCATACCGTGTTATGTTGGTATCTGTGTGGGGTATATCATCGTTTACACAAACGGTAGAATAGTTCAAAGACATCACGTCTACTAGTCAGCCAGTAAAGTAAATATACTTTCACAAGGGAAGGTCCAAGGCACATTAGCTATCTATCCTATGCAGATATCTTCTGTAGAAAGTTATCACCACGTCCTAATCGTCTCGTTTCTAATTTTATTCATGTAGGAGATTATTGGAATATTTTGAATAAAATTATATATTAATTTATATACCAACAAATACCTCCTTTCATGAACAGTCGTATCTGTTATGTACAATCGTGTTCGTACGTGAACAGTCGTGTCTGTCCGTGTACAGTCGTGTTCGTTCGTGAAAATACATATCCTTTTAGTTCTATTTATATAGAATGGATTGTCAAATTCACATACTGTTGGAGAAAATATTCTCTGGAATTTTTCCTGCTCTCTGTTTGTTCATAATGTTCTTGTTTTTCTACTCCGGTGATAACTAGGCTACACACAGTTTGAGTTCGCTTGCGTAATCTGTTGTATCGTGGGAGACGATCGTCAATAGCGACGACATCTGTCTTAAGGAAACTGCTAATACAGGCCTCAGATTTGTCTAACTCTTTCCTTTTAATTTCTGTTTTTATTATTCGTATGTTTTTCTGTGTTCGTTTTGTTTTTTTGGTTAATCACATCTAACATTTTTAAGACAGACGTAATTGTTTGTCCAACAACATGAAATGTGCAAATTCAAACCATATTGAGTGACTAGAACAGTGAAGGTTGGAGCGAGGATAGAACAAGGAATTACATATAAAAAATCTCATTTTTGTCAATTAAGTTCGAAACTGTACCAATTGATAAACGTTAGGTTTAAAATTGCACTATTTTATGCATGAATGATGATTGCTCTCTCCTAATAACCATATGACTAAACTTATACTTTATCTTTGTAATAATAAAAAAATCATCTGGCCTACAAATTAAAAAAAAGTAGAACGTACATATGGGGGCCCAAATTATCATCTCGTCCCGGGCCTCTAAAAGGTCAGGAACGGCCCTGCGTCAGATCATTATCACGGTTGAGACACGTGACCAAATTCAGGTATCAAATTATAACGTATTTAGAATTTTAGAAATAAAAATGTTATTTTTTATATATATTTAGGTGAATTCCTCAAGATTTAATGATGGATGTGTGTTGAGGTATAATCATTTGGAGTAGAATGTAGAAAATTCGTTGGAACTACCAATTGATTGCCACCTTAACTTATAAGATTGTCCAAGTTAAATATATTTATACGTAACCTTTAAATTTTCAATTTTATATCATACACTAATTAAAATTCATAAACTCAATTATTACCATTATTTTTTTTTTTGAGATATTATTATTATTATTATTAGAAAACAAGCAATTTTAGTTTCAATGCATAAAAGAGTCAATCTCATATCATAATTAAAATGCTGAATTGACACCAATTAACACTTGGAAACACCACCTAAATTTTATGTTTTTTTTTTTTTTTGTAAATTTTGTAAATTAATGTTGTTAATGAATATTCTAATTAGGTGGTATTAATATTGTAAGAAAGAATTGTGATATTAATTGCTGTCAGATTAATTTTCCAATCATGAGGTTAATGATTTATTTTCCATAATTTTAGTTTTGTAGGCAATTAAATTAAATTTTTGTGTTTTTTTTTTTTATACAAATTGATGTTTTATGGCTTTTTTAAATGTAGTCCAACCCACTATAAATGAGAGCCATTATAACCAGATTCAACCATCTAAGCCATCGAAAAAGCTAACGTGCTACCATATCAACAACACCTCATAATATATTTGACATGTATTATCATTTAGCAGCTACATAATAACGTGACAACAAAAAAAAATGAATTTTCTGAATATTCTAACCCGTAGCCGTATTCCAAATTGATATATTTCTTTTTCTTTTAATTAATTGTCATATGACGATATGCATGAGACATATCGTGAGGTGGTATTTACGTGAGAACTACGATGGTTTTTCGATAGTTTAAATTGTCGGATCCGACTATACTGACTTTATTGGCACAAATTTACTATTTTAGTGACTTTATTGGGTCAAAAACTACTTCCGTGCTATTATATAAGTCATTCTGAAATGTTTCATATAAATTAAGAAATATAATTAATATAAATCAAATTAATTCATTTATATTGGTTAACTTAAAAAAATTATTTCTAATGTAATGGTTGAAAAATAAGGCTTGGAATGTTAAAAAAAACGCATGGATACATTGAAAACTAAGATAAAAATGCAATATTTGGATCGAAAAACTAGACTAAAAATTCTTGGAAATCTAAAACGAGTTATATTTTGAAAAAAAATGTCATTTTGTAAAACGGCTTATATAATGGAACAGATGGAGTAATATTTGTTGATTATGTGAATAGTTCTTGCATGTTGGCCAAACGTAGCGTGAGTGTTGTTTAGTCGAAATACGTGAAATGAATGGAGTTAAACATCAGTAGACGATTTTAGATAATTAACGTTTTGATTGGATGGGGGAGTTGAGAGGAGTTAATAAAAAAATGGAAGGGAGAAAAAAAAACGATATCATGATAAATAAATCATTAATACGTGGACCAATAAGAATAGTTTCTTATTGGTAAAGTAATTGTCAGTGCCACATGAACTAGTTAAGAAGGATTGTCTGGTCACACACATTCAACCCTGATTCTACATCTAAAATCACACACAACTGTTAGGGTTGGGACACCTAATTTGACAGCAAAGTTTCTCCTTTGAGAAGATGACATGTGGAATCAAACTCTTCTAAGGCGTACAACTTGTCACTCGATAAATAAGAAAATGTATAATGCATAAATTATAATATTTTATTTGTATATACAGATTATATATCAGTAGCGTTTCCTCCTTTAGTTTTGCTGACTTAAACATTAGAATGGGATCGTCAGTTTCTTACTCATCCTTGATCATTTTTATCTTATCTCATGCACCAAAAGGACATCATAAAACTCATATCAAAATATCCCGCATCACGAAGTAATGGATTAACTTTAGTCTTGCTTAGACCTGTCCACGGACCCGGGTACCCGCCCAGGCCCGTGTCCCTTGGACCGGGCTTGGACAATAAAAATTGTTCATAGGTCCAGGCCGGCCCAGGCTCGCTAAAGCCGCCTATTTTGTGGGCGGGCTTGGGGTTAATAAAAATAACACTGGCCGGCCCAGCCCGATCCGTCTATTAATATTAATTAATAAATGTATATATTTATATATTAAATATTTATTTTTTATAATTAATAATTTTATATTTATATTTAGATGAGCTTATATAGGTTGGGTTTGGGATTTGATTTTTAAACCCGAACCCAGTCCGGCCCGAGCCCGCTTAAATTAATAGTGAGCTGGGCTGGGCTGGGACCGACTATTTTTACCTAAAAACCCGATAGGTCCAGTCCGAGTCCTGCCTGACCCGACCCATGGTCAGGTCTAGTCTTGCTTGGAACAAATGTATATGCTACAAGGCTTTATACTTTATACCCTACCTTATTTGGTTTGAAGAGTTTGTAAGAGGATGCAAAATAATAAAATTACTAAAATATTTATCTAACTTATTCTTCTAAACATATAAAATGAATACAACTTATTTTCTTAATATATACATTCTGATGTATAATTTTAAATAATTTATATATTTAAAATGTGGAAAATGGAAAAAAAATTGAAGGGGAAAAAACTTGAAAAACAAAAAAAACGTGAAACGAGAATAATGAACAAATAATATATTTTCGTATTTTTCTACCTTTCTTATTTTTATTGGTTTTCACATTTTTTTTACGTTTCATACATTAAACGTTTTGTAGTTTTTTCTATTTTTTCTGTTTTTCATGTTTTTTCGTTTTTACATTTTTCTGCCTTTTTCCATTTCACGTTTGTTTTCAATTTTCACGTTTTTTTTTTGTTTTTAACAGTTTTTTTCGTGATTCGCCTTTTTCATTTTTTTGTTTTTGACTTTATTTAAACTGTTTTTCACGTTTTTTTCATATTTTTTCATATTCTTTTCATGTTTTTACGTTTTTTCCATTTTTTCTGTTTTCATATTTTAAATATATAAATTAGTTTGTACAACAAAATATATATAACGGTAATTACAAAGATTAAATAAGGGTAATTTTGTAAATTAATACTCAACCCTCTTAATCCCCTAATTTGACGGGTTCATAATCTGAAGGTTTTTGTTAGAGGGTTATAACTAGAAGGGTCAAATACATGAATATCATAATTAAGTATAAAATTACAATTAAGTCATATCACCAAACTTAATTCTTAATATGTTATTGTTCTCTATATATTATGATTTTACACCATAATTTAAAAATTCTAGACTCCAATTCATAAACCATAAACCTTAGAAAATATATTTTAGACTTCTAATTTATAAATTCTAATCCTTAAAATATATTAAAAGTACTGATTTTACTAGTTTGACAAATCTAAAATTATGACTTGATATAGCTGTAAATAGTTTGTAGAATATGAATTTCTGTGTAATTTTCCCTAACTAGAACTATGCATGGCCTCCGCTCCCGTAACCGGTCTCTCTCTGGATCTGAACCTGGATTCTCGAAGCATCGTATATATAATAGAGTCATAAGCTGGATCTACTGCTTAACCAAAAGAATCAATGGAGAGGGGATATACTCCTTTTTTTTGTAATCGCCGAAATAGTACGATGATGGCCCACTTACGTATCAACGACATGAGTAGGAATGAACGGAATGGTGGCTAGTCTCCTCGACCGGAAAGATAGGGCTAGACGCGCCTTCTGTACGTACCTTTTCTTTCTGTTTGGCTTTTCCCCAGCCCCCCCCACCCCCCCCCCCCCCCCCCCCCAAAAGAAAAAAAAAACTGTACGTGAAAGTTTCCCTTCATACGGCTCGAATCATTCTCAGATGCCCGGAGACGATTTTTTAGTGTTCTTTGGGTCAGGTTTGGTCAAGACAAATTTTCTTTACATCCAGATCCGCTAAAACCCATCTATTTTTTTATGTGGGTTTGAAATTGATAAAAGTAGCACGGATCGGCCCGTCCCCACATGTCCTATTAGTATTAATTGGTAAATTTATATATTAAATACTTATTTTTAAGTATAAATTTTATTCTTTATAATTAAAAATAAATTATATTTTTTAAGTGTGTTTACATAGATTGGGTTTATGATTTTTTAAAGGGTAATGCTATTCGTCGCCCCTATTTTCCTTACCGTCGCCTCCTGTTTGACATTTTTGCCCTTTTCATTGAACATCTAAGTTTCGTATTAACCAATAATCTGAAATTTAACGAACTTAACTTAAAACGAACTTTTTTTTTTGGTTGAATTTACTCTAAACGGGTAGCCCATACGGTCCGGTCCATGAACCGACCGTATGAACTACCAGTTTTGCCTAGGCAAAATCGAGTAGCCTACCCCGTTTTACCTAGGCAAAACTACTAGGCTACCCGATTTTACCTAGGCAAAACTGGTAGGCTACCCGTTTTACCTAGGAAAAACGGATTTATTTTTTTTTTTAATTATAATAAATATTAAAAATTAATTGGACGCCTCAATACGTATTTTTTATTTCCAACTTATCTATACATTTTTTATCCAATCAATACATAATTTATCAATAATTGAATTTACGTTCTAAAAGGTAAATAAATATAATTTACCAAATAAAAATTAATTGGACACTTCAATACCGTATTTTTTATTTCCAATCAATAAATTTATCTATACGTTTTTTCTATCAAATCAATACATAATTTATCTATTTTTAATATTTATTATAATTAAAAAATAAATAAATCCGTTTTTCCTAGGTAAAACGGGTAGCCTACCAGTTTTGCCTAGGCAAAATCGGGTAGCCTACCCCGTTTTACCTAGGCAAAACTGGTAGTTCATACGGTCGGTCCATGGACCAAACCGTATGGGCTACCCGTTTAGAGTAAATTCAACCAAAAAAAAAGTTCGTTTCAAGTTAAATTCGTTAAATTTCAGATTATTGGTTAATACAAAACTTAGATGTTCAAGTATTTTTCATTGTTTTGAAGGCATGATTTTTCTTCGTTTTGTTCTTCGGGGTTGAGAGAATTTCATTTTTTTGAATGAAAAATGAAAAGGGCAAAAATGTCAAACAGGAGGCGACGGTAAGGAAAATAGGGACGACGAATAGCAATCCAATTTTTTAAAACACTGACATAGATTTTTTAGAAGTTTCTTTTGAATTGTTCGACTAATTCACATAAAGCACATAAAGCGAACCTAATCTCCTAACAATATGAATGAATATTTTTTAGATTTAAAGCCTTATATATATACTTATATTTATCAAACAGTTACATTATTTAATACTTTTAGGCACTTATAACACTCAAATATCATAATACAGTTTTACTACTAAACCAGTTTATATCCGGGTGTTAACAACACTTAATACTCAAGGTGCATAAAGAAATGTCCCATTTGTATACTTAGTGTACAACCTTAAACCTATGCACACGAGCTGCACTTCTAATACTAACATAAAAAGAAAAAACTAATTCAATATAATTATAAATCAAAGTTAAATTATGAGAAAAGAGTAATTACATTGTATGATGTATGCATAGTTCTAACTCCGGGTGCAGATGGAATTCTCAGCAGTCCCGTTCTCTCCCTGATAATAAGCAGTTATACATTCACATTTTATGTGAAAATGATGGTAGAGGAGTTTACCTCAGCAATGAAGAAGATGCACCCGACACAAACTTGCTCGAAATTCTGAAATTCACAGAATGTTGCAAAACGTTGGCAGATTAATTTCTTGAATCACATTCTTAGAAGCTCACACTTACATTACTTTCAAGGGAAACAAAAAATATCTGCAACCCCATCTCATAAACATTTAGACTTAATGTCAATGATGATGGCGATGTTTACTTCTGTGTTTTCTATCTAAGTCTGAATCATCAGATGAATGTCGATAATTTTTTTGTTTCTTGTCAATTCTGCGATGCCTATCAGAAGATGAACGTTCAGACAAAGATAAATGCTTCTTTCTACTACTAGTGCTTGTATGGTGCCCTTCAATATCAGAATCTTCGGATGAATGAGCATACTTTTGCCTGCTCTTTTCACTCTGATGGTGCCTACCATACTCGAAATCATCAGATGAATATGCACGCTTATGTCTGCTACTCTTTGTATGCCTATCGAACTTCAAATCATGAAACAAACTTGATTCAGAACGGTTCGCCTTCTTTTTTCTCTTGTTCTTTGATCTCTTCTCTTCATTATCAGAAGGTGAAGATGACCCATTTTCTTCAGGAGACTTCAATTTTCCACTTGGTGATGAATCCCTTCTATGTTTAGGCTTTTTTGACTTTTTGGTCTTTTTTACGGATTTTGCTGGGGAAAAGGTGGTCAGCAACTGAGGGATATCACCACTGAGAAACCCTGAAAAATGGATGAGAATGACATTAAGAATATGAAATAAAATATGCAATAAAAAAAGATCAAAGCACACTTGAGGCGCCTGAACTTTATTTTTACACATTGAGCCACTGATCCTTTTCTTTTACACATTGAGACTTGATATTTATAAACTTATACATCAAGCCCCTTACACATTGAGCCATTGATCATTAACGAACCTACATTGAATCCTTGAAAGACCTAATTGAGCCCTTGATCTCAAAGTGTAGGTTTATAAATGATCAAGGGTTCAATGTGTAAACATAAAAGATGAAGCTTTCAAAGTATAAGTTTATAAATTATGAAAGGCTCCATGTGTGATAATAATATCAGGAGCTCAATATGTAACAACTGTGGAGTTGAGGGACCTCAGGATGTATAATCCAACAGAATATGCAATCAAAAACTTCACGCTAAGGTGCATACCTCCATATTCATCAAATATGTCCTCAGCAACAATTTGCTGATTGGGATCATCGGGCCTAAAACCCCCACGAGGAGGACTCATTCCTGGTTTTTGCTTCAGCTCCCACTTCAATGGCTATGTAAAAATTTGACAAACAGAAGAGACTCAGATGAGATACTGGATATGTTTGCCAAATAAACTGCAAAAAAGAAACTGTTCCCAGGAAAACTTATATGAAGAAACTAAAAATTCCCATTACTCCCACTTACATACACAGATATAACACAGCTTGTATCTCATCTCATCTAAAACATTGAAATTCCCTTCTAAAAATGCTGTAAAGGATGTTCCTGTTTATCAGTTATTTTAAGAGAAGCTACCCATTTTCGAAACTTCACAACTAGGTTCCATGATCCAACTCATTAACCTTGAGCACGAGAAAGTAGAAGAATAGAGAAGAAAAATATCTATCCTGGAATCAACTACAATCATTGCTAGAATAGCATGTAGAGACATGGATGAAAAAGAGTTGTGGTCAACTCGAACACGACAAGTTCATGGCACGAAAAATTTAAACATTAAGACAATGCATCATATAATAATTGTATAATAGTATCATAGTATAATGCATGCATAATAATATAATACGTTTAGTTAGATGGTGTGGGTCGAATTTACATCCTGTTCGATACTTTTAACTTGATATGGCACATGTAACATATTTTCTCAATCAGTAGGTGGCTATAACCATTTTGGTCCCAATATTAAGTTGTGTTATATAAAATAGTAGAAGTTAAAACTGGTCATTAGGTATGTGTTTCATGAATTAAACATATGTTTAATTTAACCATGATACCATATAATTTATTAAAGATGAATGAAACTTGTCATTGAATGCACATGTGCACACATATTTTTCATGTTATAATCAAGTTGAAAAATAACTACATGACATGATAAACCTAAATACATACCACTGATTTCATGCTACGCTCGGGCTTGCTATCGTGTTGCATCTAAAATTGTCGTTCTAATTTTGTTGCTAGGTAAGAGTAGATACAACTATTTCCAAGCACTTTGTTACTTGCTTTAGTTAAATTACAAGAGTAAGAAAGATATACGGGAGGAGACAGACTATTCATTGGATCAACTATGAGGATTGGTAGCACAACTTATTTCTCAATAGAATTTGTTGGATGCGGAAATAGATCGTACTCAATAGAAAAATAAATAAAACAGCTTAGCTTGTTCCTAGGTTATAAACAGCCAAGTAACTGACTAGAGATTCAGTTTCATAAAAGGTTCGGAAGAAATGGTTTATTGATTTCCCATCTGCACAAACTACTTGTGACCAAGCATAACCTGATGCATGTTATCACAAATAGTACCTCTTTGTTCCATGATCAAACCATACTTATAAGCATGTTAAGCAAATATTGCTGTGCAAGCCAAATAAATATAACTATAAAACTCAACTAGCTATTACTCAAGACTATGGTCAACAACCAATTAGACATAATGCTAACCTCAGTAGGATCCGTTTGAGCAATGATGGCAGTCAAGGGATCATCTCGTTTTAATCGACTCTCTTCATTAGGCATTATAGCATCTTTCAGTGGACATTCCCGATCACCACTTTGGTGTCCAAAATTGCTACATCTTATGCATTTTACATTACGCACTTCGACCGCAAAAGGCTTTGCTCTTGCAGCAACACCTGTCTCCAGCCTGTAAAATGTTATCATTAGCAATGATCATCCAATAAGAAGGGTTTCAATTTTTTCAAATGTATGTTATCAGAACCGGACCGGACATCAAACCGGATTTATAGTCGGGTCACGGGTCACTTGGTCAGATCGGATGGCTCGGATTGGTCAGACCGGATGACGTAATTAATATATAAAAAATATATAATTAATTTATTTTTATAAATTATATATAATACAATATATTAATGTGGCATGACATGAAAGTAAATATTTTTTGTAATATAGGACCAAGATATAATACTGGGTTGCTTATATGTATATGATTCAAAGGGTAGAAAATAATAAGATTTCCCTTTTGAAGAGACAAAGAATAAGGAAAAAGGCTATTTGATTTAAAGATATTTTGGGATGAAAATATTTGGTGCGGAGAGTCCTAATCTAAGAACTATGAGAATTTGAAATAAAAGAGTTTCCCACATCGGAAGTTTGAGGAAACCAATCAAAGGTTAGGTAGTATAAATAAAGGCATAACATCATCACAAAGAAATTGACTTAAGTTGATAAACGGGCTAGCACATTTATGCGCGCCACAGTTAACTTTTATAATTAAACCGGGGTCACACCGGTTACCGGGTTGACCGCCGGTTTCCGGTCTGATTCCGGTTCAGTCCGGTTTGTTGTAAATGCAACAAACCAGTTCAACTCGGATCGGAGTTCTAGCCGGTTTCCGGTTCAACCGGTCGAACCGGCCGGTCCGGTCCGAGTTGTATATAACATTGATCATTAGTAAAATGTGTACCAGGCTTACTATAAGATGGGAGCATATCAATGATGGAAACTACAGCACATAAAAGTTAACAAAAAATGACTCATCCCTCTTTCTTTGGGGATTCAAAACATCTGTTACAGAATTCTATGAATTTATTGAGGCTCAGCATTCTGCCCAAGATTTGGTTTAGAGCTCCCAAAATTATTCAAAGCCTTAGGGAACTAAATGTTCCAGCAGAAAATAGAGGCTTCCTATCATCTACTCAAAGAAATTCACTAGTGATAAGGATGTCGTCTACGATTAGGAATTACTTGTATTATCCTAATCAGCCTATACTACACGGTTTGCTCTAATTAGAATTTGTATAGGATTTGGTATAGGTTCTGTTAGGTTTCGGTATTCCTAGGTCATTATTACTATTTAGAGTTGCTATAGGTTCGGTTTTCCTAAATAGCTAATACAGACTGTCTTTGTATATAAACATGTGTTCTGTTAATGAGAAAACTAAGTGTGAATTATTTAAGAAATTCATTGCACAAATCTCTGTATAGCCTCAAACAGTCACCAGGCCCCACACATGTTTGCAAGTTGCACAAATCTCTGTATGGTCTCAAACAGTCACCATGTATGTGGCATGAGAAGTTAACTTTTAAGCTACTCATGTTTGGTTTCAAGGGATCAAAGAAAGACATCTCTTTATATTATTATCAAAGTGGCACTGTTAGATTGTTCTGTTGATGATTTACTGGTCACCTGGAATGTTCAGAGTATCGTTGCAAAAATAATTAAGATAAACACCAACCAACCATGATAAACACACTTCTTAGCTAGTATCAAAGCTTCCTTGTTCCAAGACAAGCACGCCCTTAATGGCTGATGTCGGTGGCCAATGAGAACTAGACTTCTTTTCGCATCATATACATAAAAATTTATATACTCCAAAAGCCAGAAACAATGCTTATTTCTAATCTTTAAGTACTGCCACCAACCAAAAAGGAATTTGGTTGCAGAAAATGTTTTCCTTAAAATTCCACATACAAGTTACCTCACGCAAAATAAACAAAGCATTTATGGGTTTGTTCTTTTCATGCTTACTAGCCATAATTGTTTCATGTGCGCCTCGCTCAAGGCTCAAGGTCTTGAGCCTTGAATGCAGAAAGTGAGGCGCTGTACAAAAGTCTCTCGCCTCGCTTGCGCCTCAGAGCCTGGATCA
Source organism: Euphorbia lathyris (assembly GCF_963576675.1). Taxonomy (NCBI): domain Eukaryota; kingdom Viridiplantae; phylum Streptophyta; class Magnoliopsida; order Malpighiales; family Euphorbiaceae; genus Euphorbia; species Euphorbia lathyris. Next base: position 18,124,206 of record NC_088915.1, read on the forward strand.
AGGCGCGCCTGACGGTTTTCACTTTTTACAGTTTTCTGCTAAAATAATTGTTTGATTAAGCTCGACCACTACTAATCTAATTTAAAAAAGATTAATCTTAATCCTTGATCTAAATAAGAATATCAAGAGTCATAATTAAATTTAAAAAGAATAGAGAAGGATTAAGAGAAGTCATGTGTTCATAATTAAACTATGCTCTGTCCTATCCACTACCATATTTTCCTCAATCCCCAATAAACTCATATCACTCTCGATCACCCTCCCCTCCAAGTTCGCTTAGGTCTTCCCCTACCCCTCACCACTACATCCGTTTGCCACTCTTCAGTCCTCCTAACCGGCGCATCAAGCGCTCTTCGTCTTACATGGCCAAACCACCTTAGTCGGTTTTCCCTCATTTTATTCTCAATAGATGTAACCCCTACTTTTGTCCTAATTATTTCATTACTCACCTGATCCTTTCTCATATGACCACACATCCATCTCAACATACGCATGTCCGCCACCGACATCTTATGAATGTGACAGTGTTTCACTGCCCAACACTCTGTACCATTAGTTATAGTTAGGTACTTAGATTAGGACGTTAAGTATATGTTAGTGTCTCTATGAAGTATGAACTTAACTTGGTGTTTTGACATTAATGATTTAGTATTATGTTCTTATGTGGTTTTGTTTTTGGTTGTGTGGTCATAAGTGTGTTTTTTTTATTATGCTTAACTAGTAAAAGAGTATATATTTTATTTTATGTGCCTCGTGTTCCTAAGGCGCGCGCCTCGCCTTGCGCCTTTAACAACTATGCTAGCTTGATTCTTTCATTCATCTATCTTTTCTTATTTGGAAAATAAACATAACAAGAGCTAGTCTATGTGGGAACTCATAAATTTGAACCCAACCGTAACCCAACATATAAACTAAAAAGCTACAAACAAACAAGCGGTGCATAACAAACAGACTTGAAACCCCAGTAGGAAGGATACAAGGCAACCACTATCCATGAAATGCATGATTGACTCCTATATCTAAATTAAGAAATGGCCATGAGTGGCAAGCACACCAAGACCCACTTTTTATACTTAAAGTCCCATTTCATGCATTTGTCATCATGAAGAGCCATAAGAATTGCCATCCGCACCTATTTGAACAATCACTCCTAACATTCTTATAAACTTGTAGTCTTCTAAATGTCCATAAACTAGTGAATCCATCATTATCCTTTGAATTGAGTACCAAATCACTTGCTATTATTCTCATCAACTTTTGAATGAGTACCAAATCACTTTATTTTTTTCTCAATACTTTGATGGCATCGTTACATGCAATCGTCTTATCCGAAACTTAAAGTACCCCATGTAAAATGAGGACGCTTTATTTTAGTACAGATATGTCACATTAATTAAAAAAGATTTACTAATTCTCAAAGAAACAGTTGAAGCACAAACACAACACAGAAAAACTATAGGAAGTTAGAAAAGAAAATTGAGGAACACTGCATTTATGCTTTCGTTGGTTGATTGGTTCATTCATTTTCAAAAATATAAAATGAAGTTCTCAAGTTCTAACGGCATTCAACTTATTGATCCTTCTCAGCTATTAATATGAATTGGGCCTTTAACTATTAGCTTAACCTTTTAGTTCAATTGATTCCATGACATGACATGGTATCAGAGCCTCTTAGACGAGATGATCAAGGGTTCGATTGTTAGCAACCTCATTTGTTGATTTAATTTCAACACATGGTAAGATGGGCTTGTGTTGTTCACGCTTCAAGCCCAGTTGGCATTCGTGTGCGCGGTGTGTCATATATTAATATGAATTGGGCCTTTAACTATTAGCTTAAGCTTTTAATTCAATTGGTTCCGTGACAATCCTAAATTCACTAAAGAGGGATATAATCATGCAATTCGACCATTGACCGAGTTGCCAAAAGACTGCTCAAATCAAAATGATCCTATTGTTAAGAAAAAAACTGCCAACAATCAGCTATCAACGGTTTGACAAAGAAAATGCCTTGAGATACTATCATTAAAAGCATATAATATAACCCATACAGCGCAGAAACAGTGGAAACCCTCTCCACAAAGAATAGGAAGGTGTTATGTGCACATGACAGCACCTTTAGATGGTTGGATGTCATTAAGTCAAAGAAGTCCCATTTGATTCAGTCAAAAGGTGCTTGTACACATACACAAGAAAGCTGTGTACAGGAAAGTACTAATTTAGTAAAGGGCATTGGTTGAAATTCAACAATGTGTTTCGTTTATGTGCTTTCTTATGGTCAACGTATCCTAAAAATGTGAAGACAATTGTTATTTTATTTGAGTTAATTTTCTATGTTTCCAGGATAGGTAATCGTTTTTCTTTTCAGTTATTTTGTCTAACATTCTTGTAATATGAGTTAATGAGGAATACGAAATTGAAAAAAAACAAGGATTAATTTCTTCACAAAGTTCAAAACAATCCAAGTCCCTTTCATACTTATCTATGCTACTTCTTAGAAGAACAAATAAAATAAAAAAAGCACCCTGTTTCAAGAGTATTGTTGTCATGCACCAGGATCGAGCCAACGAAGGGCCCCCATTGGATCAATTGTCCCGTGGCATGAAAGTTTGGAGGTTCTATCAACGGAAGGAATAGAAGACAGATGGCAAGGAGTGATTGGTTCTGGTGTCTTGGCTGTTAGGGAAGCAGTAGCTTTAAGGGAGTCTAGGAAGGGTGTGTAGAAGTTGATACCAGCATATAGTTGGTAGGATTACGGATTGGCCCCCCTGTGTATTTCCACATTCCCGTGTTATCTCTGTCATTGTTCCATTGTGTTATTTTGACTACAAGAGCTTCCCTCTCTACTATTTCTCCATTTCTCTCTGTTTTATTGATCTCCTAGTGTGGTTATTAGCTTGAATCCTTATCAATTATAAATTGGTTATGTAGCATATAAACATACCTTGGAGCATTTTTAAGAACCTCGAATTCTTCTTCAGTTGGTACAGTACGGCCAAAAACATCCCTCGGCCTTGATTTCTTTTTCTCTTCTCCTGAAGGATCTCTAGTAGAGCTTGCTTCCGGTGGGCTGCAAACAAAAACAATCATCATTTAGCTTTTAACTAAAACCTAGTAATGCACTTATGAATATATTCACATTTAAAAGAACATAAAAAGCAGCTTAAAAAAAGAATAATATGAGAATCTACATTGCAGAAGAGACTCACGCTTCAAGTGGTTTCTGAAATGGGTCATCCAATTCCTCTTTTTTCCTTTCATCAGCAATCTCTGCTGCCTTGGCACTTTCAGCATTATAACCAGGTGGACGAACATACATAAAGCTAACAGCTTTCATCATCTCTATCTATTTCATCAAGTCACACAAAAAATAAACCATTCATAAAAAATTAGGGCAAACGACTGCGAGAAGCAACAGAGACCGAATTCGTAAAGGGGAAAATAAAAACACCTTCTCTTTTTCTTTCTTGGAGATAAGAGCAGCCTGGCGAAAGAATTCCTGTTCTTGAGCATACTGCACCAGAATCAAATGGGATTAGAAAAATCTAATTGAGCAAAGCAATTAAAAATTTGTAATAATTATGAATAAAATTGATAAAGTTTAGAGTGATCGGATACCTCACGGGCTACTTCCTCGGCTCGACGTTCACGCTGGGCGTTGGTCTGCTCAGCAATCCACTTGCGGCGTTGATTAGGATAGGAAAGGGGATGCCATGGCTTCTGGTTGAGATAAGAATGGCTCCACGCAGTGCCAGATTTGGTTTTGTAATCAACTTCGCCATCATTGATTCTCTTGCTCAGTCTTAAACCTTCTCCTTCTTCACCCTCCATTTACTTCTTTCCTCCTCCTCCTGTCTTTATGCTTTCCCCTCTTTTTTTTCTTCTTTATATTTCTCAAAAATCGCTCGACATTTCAAATTTGATTTAATTCTGTCAATTTTCTTATTTTTCTTTTTCCAATAATATCATTAAGCTGCTGAACTTTAACGATATTTTAAAGGATTAAGTCTCCGATCATTTATTTTTTCACATTGAATTCTTGATCATTGATTCTATTATAGATTAGTCTCTTATTTAACTTTTGCGTCGAGTTTAAAAGATGAGAAGATCGATTTTGACGATTCTAATATTGAAAATCACAAAATTGAAGAGGAAAAAATCGAGTTTGGAAGAATATAGTCGAAATTAATTTTTATAATTTCGTTTTAGTTTTTAATTTTTATCTCTCTTGACCAATGAATTCTTATTTTTATTTGTCAATGTCAACAAGCCGAATTGCTCTAATGATGTATGTAGTCCAAACTCGATGAAAAAATTAAGGGTAAATTTCAAATAAAACCTTTGTGGTTTCACTACTTTTCAGATAAAGGATTGCGGTTTACTTTTTGTCAAAACGATGATTGAGGTTTTCAACTTTAGCAAAACAAGGACTTTTTCGATTGATATTACTAAAATCACCTTTGACGACTTCAAAAATGGTATATTTTAAGAACTATTAATATTCTAAACAACTTTAATTCTTCAACTTTTTTATTTTGAGATTGTTTAGATGATGTTTTGGTAAAGAGGGAGAAAGTTAATGTTTAGAGAGAAAGTTCCAAAAAAGATGATTATCGAAAATCGAAAATGTAGTTCCATAGAAAATATGACATTGAACAACTTTAATTCTTGAAAATTTTCATTTTCAGGTCGTTAAATATGGTTTTAATAGAATTAATCCAAATGTAAAACTTCAATCATTGTTTTGACAGAAAGTAAACAACAGTCCTTTATCTGAAAATTAGTGAAATCAGATGGGTTTTATTTGAAATTTACCTAAAAATTAAATAAAGACCAAATCAATAATAAAATCAATGTTAATCAAGTACAATTAACTATATTAAAAATGTTTAAAAAAAAGTTCAAAATAAGCCGCTCCGACGAGCTCGAGCCGAGCTGAGTCTGCCCATGTTCGGTCTCGGTTCGGTTCTGTTGCACCTCTAGTCATACCATTAAGAATTGAAGTTCAGTGGCCAGAATATTAAAATAAGTAAAGTTCAGAGATCATGTGTATAATTTGCCCAATAATTAATATAAAAAAGTTAATCGAATTAAAGTAAAATAAAATAAAATGTATTATGTGAGTATAACCTATTAACATAAGAAAAATACTCCATTAGAGTTGTTTTTTAAAAATTAAAGGTCAATTAGACTACTCAAGTTGACATATAAGTTCAATTTAGGTCTTGTTTGGGAATTAGCTGTTAGCTGATTATATTAGCTGATTTGACTAGTTGTTTGTGTAGACCTGTTTGGTAAAAATTAGCTGAATGATAATAGCGGTTTATGCAAAAAGACGAATAAATGCATTAATTTTGGCGTAGGAGAAGAGGGAGTCTATCTATTAGGGTTAAAGGAGTCCATTAATTTTAATATTGCAAAACGCTAATTGAAAAAGCTCCTTTTAAGAGCTTTTTCTAAATTAGCGTTTTCATCCCAAAACTCTCTCCCAAACTTCTCTCCACCAAACACTCCAATCAGCGGTTTCAGTGGTCAAACCTCTAAAATTGGTCAAAACCGCTCTTTTTATCCCAAAACGCTCTTTACCAAACAGGGCCTTAATCTAAATCTTTAAGCTACAATAAAGTAGTAATATTTAACAAATTAATCCAATGAGATTCAGTACCTATTGTATATTTAGATTAATTTATCAGATTACAAACTACATGATTAAATTGATATATAATTTTTTAACCTGGAAAATCATTAGTATTAAACAACTCATGTTTCATTGAAAAATTATAATTTTTTTTTATTTTTTTAGGGATAAGATACTAAAATAGGTCTAATATGTTTGGAGAAGTATCAATTTAGGCTCAACGTTCAAAATAGCACCAATATAGACTTAACGTTTATAACATAATATCAATTTAGGCTTAACGTTTACAATATAGCATCAATTTAGATCTCACGTACAAAATAGCACCAATATAGGCTTAACGTTTACAAAAATAATACGAATTTAAGCTTAACGTTTACAAAATATATATAATTTAAACTAAACGTCATAATTAAATTAAGGGTAAAGTTCAAATAAAACCCATGTGGTTTCACTAATTTTCAGATAAATGACTGTGGTTTACTTTTCGTCAAAACAAGAATTGAGGTTTTCAACTTTAACAAAATAAGGACTTTTTCGATTGATATTATTAAAATCACCTTTGACGATTTCAAAAATGACATATTTTAAGAACTACTAATATTCTAAGCAACTTTAATTCTTCAACTTTTTTATTTTGAGATTGTTTAGATGATGTTTGGTAAAGAGAGAGAAAGTTAATGTTTAGAGAGAGAAAGTTCCAAAAAAGATGATTATCGAAAATCGAAAATGTAGTTTCATAGAAAATATGACATTGAACAACTTTAATTCTTGAAAATTTTCATTTTCAGGTCGTTAAATATGGTTTTAATAGCATTAATCCAAGTTTGAAATCTCAATCCTTGTTTTGACAAAAAGTAAACCACAGTCCTTTATCTGAAAATTAGTGAAACCACATGGGTTTTATTTGAACTTTACCCTTAAATTAATCATATTATATTCTTTCCATATTAACTTTATATTATCTTTTTATTTAGTTCTATATTCTTATTTATTATAATACAATTAATTAGTATTCTTACCCATTAAAATCTTATATTTGTTTTTCATAAACGATTCCATGACTAGAAATCAGTTTTTGTATTAATGTCTGATAATGAAAATAAGCTATATCTAGATATCCATCAAAACTTGCAATGTGCTTTTCTCTAATAATTTATCGTCTTTTTCTATCAGGTCCTGGCAGAACCGAAAAATACTCTTGGCAAACAGTACAAGAAATTACTTGGCATGAATAAAGTAGGAACAGTACTCTCTCTATGCTCATTCTTCCTCTCTCTTTCTCTCTCTGACTATTGGACTTTGAATCTCAGGTGAGGCTGCATTTAGTTATTAGAATTGAATTGTGGATTTTTTTATAGGATAATGTGGAGGTTGTCGATGCGGAGGGTGAATCGGAAGTATCGTCACGAGCCATGAGCATGTAACCACTGCAACGGTAGAGTAGTTAGTGAATTTACCATTGTAAAATTGATCTTGTTATTTGTAAAAGTTACAATTCATAAATGTAAATCTTCTTGTAAAACACAATAGAAAAGAAAGTTCTAAAAATAACACAAAAGAAAATGATAAGGAATTTGTACATTTGCTAGTTTATGCAAAACATGTATGCTCAATTTGATGAAAGAGCTTCAATTTTATCAATTTTTAATCTCTCTTATACTTTAAAGTGACTTATTTTAAGTAAATTTAGGTCAAAAAAAAAATATTTATTGTAAGCACGTCTATGGGATAAATAGGGTACTTAAAGTGAAGGATGGAGTTTGTGATTCCTCAGCATATGCGGGAGCTGACAAATAATTTTCACTCTCACTTTATTGTAGACCGCTTTAATTGTTTTTTTTAGGGTAAGTTACATAATAGTTAGAAACAATAGTAGTTATTATGACTTAATTACACTATAAAATCTTATTCTTAATACATCAAGACTAATAAAATAATTCTCAAAATGTCACATAAATAATAGGATGTTAAAATAAAAGGAGGAGATATATATTTAAGTTAACACCATGAGCAGTTATAAAATAAAATGTAAGCCATCATCGTCTGGTTCTAGCTCACCATCGTCTTCGTCGTATATATCATCATCATACTTTTCCACGTTTTGTCTTCTTTTTTCATAATTATGCAGTGCTAATTGTTTCTCTTGCTAGCAATTTAATAAAATTCACGATAGGAAAGTGAAAAAATAGAAAAGAAAAAAGGAAAAAAAAAGTCACATTCTTTGCTTTACGACATAAATTAATACATGAGTTTAGATGTGGTTTTTTTCACATGTGCATGTGATTTGAAACTATAAAAAACGGTTATCTTTATTAATAAAAGTATTTTTTTTATACAATTAATAATTATTTTTCGATATTCATCAATAACATAATCTAATTAATGAAAAAATTATATCTATGACCACTGAACTTTCAATTCTTAACAGTATGATCACTGAACTTTACACTTTTTAACATCGATGACTACTCAACTTTAACTAACTCTTCAAAATAACCATTAACAACATCAAAACACAAGTATTCAAGAATTAAAGTTGTTCAAAACGACATTTAACATTTAATCACATTTTTTATTTTCCAAAATGACCTTTATTAGAACTCTCTCTATAAAGATTCATTCACTCTCTCCTAACCAAACACCATCTAAATGACCTAAAAACAAAAAATTTCAAGAGTTAAAGTATCTTAGAATATCATTAACTCTTTGATTTTTTATTTTGAAATCATCAACGATCGTTTTTGAGGTGTATAAGGAAAATACTCATAGAGTGTTGTTTTTCTAAATTGAGGGTAAAGGTCAATTAGGCTCCTCAAATTGATATATAAGTTCAATTTAGTCCAACTCTTTAAAATACAATAAAGTTGTAATGTTTAATAAATTAGTCCAATTCAATAAGCTTCCACACCTATTTTAAATTTAGACTAATTTATTAAATATTACAAACTATTGAACATGGAAAATCATCAATATTAAACTATTAAATACCATAGATTTGATTTGATATGATGGCAAGATTAAAAATATAGACAACTTGTTTCATTGAAAAAACATGTACAATGTAAAATTACACTATCCAAACATGGATTTTTAATGTAACCATATACCACCATTCTCATAGAAAACCACATATCAAACAAAGGGTTAACTTCAACATTTAGCACAAGCAGGCCTATGTCCATGCATTTCTACGACTGACACGGGCAACCAAACCATCTTTGATAGGTGCAACTGATCGTCCAGAACCACACTGCACGACTCAAAACAAAACAGAACATATGTAAACAGAAGTACTGCTAAGGAAAGGAAGGTTCACAAAGAAGCTTCATATACTCATTAAGACAAAATCGGAGCCAAGAAAAAGGATGCTTTTCAAATTAAATAAAAAGGATTCTATCAAAGAAATTTAATTCATTTTATATCGTACAAATACAAATCTGATTTATTTGTGTGATTTAACTGTTAGTATGTTACCTTCTCACATCTGAGGAAAAACAAACGATTCTCCTTTGAAAGTATAGTGTCTGGACTTTTACAACCAAGGCAACTGACATACTCGTCTGAAAAATGAAGAAATCAGAATACACAATTGCAGTACTCAGAATGATGCAACAAAGATGAGAGAGATAGCGAGACTTACTGATATATCCACGCAAGATCCTTTCGATTTTTTTTGGGGCAAATATCCCCTTCACAACTAGCCTTTGCTGTCCATCAAGTGATCCACTTGTCCCCAACTCAGCAAGTAAGAACGCCATCACATGGTCTGGTTGTCGATGCATTCTGAAATTTAACCATAAAAGAAAAGGGAATTATGCTCTCAAATTTCAAAGTAGAGGCAAATTGTATACTCACATCACATATATACACCACACTAATAAATCTTATCTCTAAAGCAATCAAACAGCACATAAATAAGTTTTGACAAACAGGAACATCCAATCAGACATAAGATAATATAACCACTTAACCACCTATATTCACGGGTAGATCTTCTCTATAGATACCAAAAAATAAACCTACAGAAATAACACACTACACCACAAATTATTTGCTCTGGACATCTTTAAGACACAAACTACACTTACTTTTTGCAAAGATCCATGAAATTCACAAAAAAAGTTTTATTTGTCCCTTCACGAAGAACTAGTGGAGGTCTAATTACAGTTCTCCGTCTATCTCCAGCAAGCTCCGAAACGGTTTTCTTTGTCCCTTCGAGAAGAACCTGAGGAGGTCTTATTACAGTTCTCCGTCTATCTCCAGCAAGCTCCGAAACAGTTTTCTTTGTCCCTTCGAGAAGAACCTGAGGAGGTCTTATTACAGTTCTCCGCCTATCTCCAGCAAGCTCCCGGTCTGGAGATGATGCCTTCCCGGTCGTAACATCTCTGCAAGTTTGCAACAGCCATGAAGAAAAATTCACACCAGTAAACAAAGCAAGTAAACTAATGCAATTCAACTTTTACGTTATCCAACTAAGGTGGTCACAAATAATCACAAATAGTCAAATACCAACAATAAACCATAAACTGCATGTGTTCAAGTTCTAGTTAACAACTAAGGCATAATCATAAACTCATAATACCCACTTAAAAGTTAAAACTAAAGTATCCATACTTTGTTTCTGCCCTTTTCTTTAATTTTCTAAACTAATCTCCGTGATTCATCTTATGTTTAATCCATGGCTGATGATAAAATAATTTAAAAAACACAAGATACCCTAAACAGCCCAACGAAGCCGAGGCGCGCGCATGGCTGATAGCGCCCGACTCTGTCATCCATAGGCGCTAAGGCTAGAGCCTTAGTCGGCGCGCCTCAGGTGCACCTTTAATAACTATGCTACATACAAAATAGTTTTATTTCTCTAATTTAATCCAAGCAGAGTATGGTATCCTATGAAGCACTCACTCTTCCTCGGGATCGGAGTGGCAGTGTTAGACTTGCCGGATTCGGAGACTGGCCGGGGACAAGGCTGGGACACCGGGGGACACGGCCGGACACAGTTGCTGGGAAAAAAAGTGTAAAAGTTTAGAGGCTTTCTAAACTTAAAAAAAAAAGGTTTAATTACAAAATTTAGACAAGAAAAAACCTAATATATCTCTTATTCTCTCCCTGTCTGCGCTTCTCCCTGTTTCTTCCAATCGCGACCTTTTTTGTGTCTAATTCCCTTGTGCGAGCTTTTGCTCTCTTGTCCGTGTGATCTATCTGTGTTTCATCTCCTTTACTTCTTCTCTCCTCTTCATCTGTGTAAGTATTTTTCTAAGGGTTGGGTTTATGATATACAATAAACTCTAAAGTAGGTACTTTATTTGTGATTTATCAAGTTATTTATATATTTTTATATGTAATTAATTATATAAAATTTGTCATGTTCGCACCCGTGTCTTATTTTTAAAAATGTCGTTTGCCACACCCGTGTCTTATATTTTCTAAAAATGCCCTATTCACCTTATTTATTAATGGCTCACTGTGTACTAACCCTGTTTAGTGAACCCGCTATCAAACTGAGATCGCCTATCTTCCATCATCGGAGTCAATTGGGTAAGTTCATTTCCTAAATCAGCTATACGCCTTTGTGCTCCTTCTAATTCAACTCCTTCTAATCTAGCATCCGCATCATCGACCTTTTTTGGATCTGTGGATCCATATCACCGATGGGTCGGACCAAAGTTAGAAACTCAATTCTAATCAATTATAATCCCTACTGGAGAAATCTCCCTCTCTACTAAGTAAGTCACTACAATAGCAGCCAATCAACAACCTAACATTCCTAATAATGGGCTAGGTCATTCTCTATCAGTATCATAAACAATAATACGGACGGTAACAAGGTTTTGGCACTTGTAACCAAGGATGCTAATGAACACAATATTTCAGCTATGTTTTGTATTTCTCACCTTATTTAAATCAGCAGACGCGGAAGCCGAATTGGACCTATTTGATCCACCAACCATAAGATCATCTTCATCATGAATTTGGCACAAATCATCGTCAGCAAACGCGGAAGCCGAATTCGGAAGCCGAATTGAACCTATTTGATCCACCAACCATAAGATCATCTTCACCATCTATTTGGCATATATCATCATCATAATTTTCTTCGTTCCAATAGGACAATGGAGGATATACAGTTGAGAATCTCAAATTGCCAATTTCACAAACATCCTCAATCTTGCATCATTAACTCATTATCATTTTCACAAGTAAAAAAATGGCATCAGTCACTACACATCAACTTAAAAAAAGAAGAAAAGGTTATGTAGCTTACGGATTCTTAATATCCACCCCATAATTGGCCAATACAATAACAGATTCCTGAAGTAACAGAAAAAGAATAGTTGAAATTTAAAAGATGTAATCTTAAAAGAATAAAAGCAGTCAAATCGCGTGGCTCTTACCCTAACTGAATTGGGGAAGATTAAATGTTGTTCATGGAGTCCAATGACAAACGGATGCTGCATACATCAAACATTAAAAAATTACTATGTGAAAGTCACTATGCAACTTACACAATTCTAGAATACATTTCACAGTTGCAATCCTATTTCTCATGTAATCTTCCAGCTAATCCAACAAAAGAGGTTTGATAAGGTAAATATATTATAGTTACCTGCAACAAGTCAGATGCAACAGCCCTCAAGTCTGGCTCCCTGTCACAACACCATAATTCATATGAGATTATGATAAAATCATCAAAAAGGTTTTACCAAAGTATTCATCTTTAGTTATAGCTCCTAATCTCAACAAACTAATATCCCATCTCAACAAATTATTAACGAGCCATAAATAAAAGTACAAAGTACTAATATATCAAGATCATGACTATACCTCTGAAAACACTTAGACAGAAAGTCCTTTGCCTCTGATGAAAGGTGTTTAGGGATGGGAGGATGTGATTTTGTAGCACCAATGTGGTAGAAGGCAGCCATCTAAAAATAATTCATTCAGATTAGAAAAACACTACACTAATCAATATTATTTTAAGTTCTTACATACTACAGAAAATTTCAAGAACAAGTACCCCTTGATACTGCTGGCTCCATGGGGGCTTTCCCGTAGCCATCTCAATCACAGTACATCCAACACTCCATATATCAGCAGAGCTAAGAAAACAAATGTCACAGTCAATCAATAACAATTAAAGCATTTTATTAGTGTCATTATCTAGGGGTGAGCAAAACCAAACGGAAAACCAAAAACCGAACCAAATTGTAATTAGGTTTGGTTCGGTTCTTATTTTTCAGTTAGTTTGGTTTTCGGTTCGGTTTAAAACCGAAAAAACCAGAACCGGTTTACTATTAGTATTATTTTTTTTATAAGATTATTGTTTCACTAAACCAAAACCACCCCCTCTGGCTCTGCCCCTGGTCTAGGTTAATGCGTAGGCATAGATAGAAAAGGTTAATGCTTTCATTTGACCCTCCAAATAATTTCCATATTAACTTTGTTGTCTGGAATCATCTATTCATAACAAGCATGGAAGCTTTAACACTTAATTGATTTTATAGGATAACAAATTGAAAAGCTAATTTTATTTATTGCAGATGCATTTGTAATTTTTTTAATTCTCTAGCTCATATGTGCTTACTGGGTATCACAAAAGAATTTCCTATTAAACATAATTATTTATAAGTGACAATTATTTACAGGATTCTTGTTCGGTCCAAACATGAACCAAACCGGAGCAAACCAAAATATTTCGCTTTGGTCTGAACCTAACCGAATTAAAATTTAGTTCGGTTTGGTTCACAAAAATGAAGTTGTTTGGTTCGGTCTTATTTGGTTCGGTTCGGTTTTTGGACCGAATCGGACCATGCTCACCCCTAACAATAAACTAACATTTGTTTATTTGATGTTCAATCATAATAGAACTAAAAACTTTTGAGTAGAAACTATAAAATGCACTTACAAGCTATGCCCCGTCTCGAGAATAACTTCAGGAGCCATAAAGTATGGAATACCCTTCAGTGACTTTGCACCATTTATAGTATCCTGTAGAAACATAACAACCTCAATAATGAGGGAAACCCACCAAAAGAACCGGAAGAATACAAAACCTGAAAAAGAATGATATGGATACCTGCTCTACTACTTTCTTGGATGCTCCAAAGTCAGCAAGTTTAATGCATCCCTTGTTATCAACAAGAATGTTTGCCCCCTACAGAGAAACAAGCAACAAGCAATGACAAATTTGAAAAGAAAGAACGAGAGAACAATAATTTCTTAAATATAGAGAGCTTTCTAAAACAAAGCAATACCTTGATGTCCCTGTGCATGATTCCATTCTTATGTAGATATTCTACTCCCAATAACAGTTGTTTTGTGTACATTCTTATAACCTGTTGAACGTGGAGTGAGATCAGTCTTTCAATTAATTGCATTCAAAAAAATCAGAGTTTCAAAAAAATCAAAATTAACTTTCACTTACGGACTCAGGGAAGGATCCAAATTTCTCCAGGAGTGATGATATGGACCCACTAGGAACAAGTTCCAACAGAACGTTTAAAGAGTCATCTTCTCTAGTAGTTCCCAAATATTTCTAGCAAGTAAAGGGGGAAAAGGTTAATACTTCAACAATACTAAACCATAATCACTAACAACACAGACTTCATACTCACAACAATGTTTTGATGTGAAAGATTTTTTAGAAGTTCTACTTCGGCTTCAAGCTCCCTTATGCAAGCCTATTCCAAATCCAAAGAGGTAAGTAAAATAGGAAATAGTTATTTAGCTTCTCAAACTTAAAAGCGAAAGTAAAGAAAATCATAAACTAAAATTTCGATTTTAGCGCCAAATTAACATTAATCAAACCAGAAAATGACCCAAAATTCAATCCATACCTGCGTTTTCTCTTTCGAAGCACTATTGGGAGCAATCAAAACCTATAGAAAATAAAATAAAACAAAATTAATGCATGTTCAACAAAAAATCTACATAAATCACACAAGTAAATGTATAACATGAAGTCTTTCTCATAGCAATCACTAAACCTGTTTAACAGCAAGAAGCTCTCCTGAATCAAGATTCATCCCCATATAAACCTTCCCAAACGAACCCTCCCCAATCAACCCTCCCTTTCGCCACCGGATTGGGGGAGTATCATCTTTAATACTAGGCGGAAGAGCTGGCAGTGTTGGAGGCTTAGAAAATAAACCCATTTGCGATTTGCGAATGCTGGAGCCGACCTTCTCAACAGAACCTGCAAATCGTCCATCATCTCCAGAAGTGGATTTAAACACTAGGGGTCGGGGAACCGATCCAAAGAGATCTTGAATCTGCATATTAACAAGAAATCCAGCTTAATAAAACAATGACATAATAAACAGAGAATAGAGTTAAATTAATAGGTGATAATACATAGCTGAGTAAAATTTATAACTCAACCACCATAAGCTTAATGAACTTAATGAAGAAATACTATAAGCTTAATGAACTACAGCCTATGGGCATACAAATTACCATCAGCTTAAAAACTAGGATACAAACCAACTGCCACCCCCATCTTTTACAGAGGTCTTGAGCAAATAAGTCGTTAAACATATATAACACATGGAACGAATTGGTCCTCAATAAGAACATATATTTAAAAACAAAACAAAACAAATTCAACAAGCAAATAATTAGATCAAGGGATTACACTATAAAAGATGTTAGCGGAGTTATAGTCCTCCAACTATTTAATATATGAAATATCGACATTATTGAGTAACTAACTGTTCTTCTCAAATGGCATAAATGTATGTCCCTATCTTTATCTACAACCGTGTTCTAGTTCCTTTTTCACCTCGCTCTATGTAAGCTGAACATACTATTTTAACTTATTGATGTTTCTCAAAAAAATTCCTTAGATCTTGTTGGTGGGTGAATGTTTCTGTACATGTTTCTTTTGTGATTTAATGTATCTTCAATTTGGAAGCTCAGTTCCCCAAGATAGTCTATGCAGCTAATTACTCATTGCATATTGTGTAAAGCACCCACCACAAATCACTTGCCATAGATCAATTAATAAAGATATACAGTAAGAATGTTTTACACTAGAATGTTTGCGTATTTAAGACTTAAAATATTTAATCAATGCAATACAGCTGCATCAAGTTCAAAAGCTTACTTCTGTCACCTCATCCTTCCCATTATTAGGATTTTCGTATGACATCATGATTGCTAACTAAGAATTCGATAATCAAAAAAATTAAAAAAATTCTCCAACAGACCTAGAGAAAACAAATAAGAACGATAGCAACAAATAATCATCAGATTCAAGAAAATGCCAGAAAATCAAGATTGATATCTTTTATAACCCTAAACTATCAAAATGATCAATTATAACCCTAAACTATCAGATTCAAGAAAATGCCAGAAAATCAAGATTGATATCAAATAATCTTCGAGTCGGTGCACATTACACCCGTTTCATCCTTAAATTAAAGCTCAAAATCAATTATAACCCTAAACTATCAAAATGATCAATAAAAACTTGAATTAAGCAAAAATAATCAATTGAGTTCTAATCATATTCTAAAATCAAAAATTGTAACTATTTGATTTAGACTGTCATAATTTCTGTTTGGTAAAAAAAGGTTTGAAACTGTTCAACAGAATAATTTTCGATTAGGTCTCAATTGATGATTTTTAACAAGTTTCCCTCCAAATCATTCTACTTGAATATAACTAGAACAAGAATATGTTGGCAATGTCAAATTACAATTAATTTATGAATCAGCTTATTTCATGACTCTGCTTCCAAAATATACTGATTTCTACATTTCCATTTGTTTAATTTCTTAATTTCTACATTTCCATTTGTTCTGTTAGACGTGATATTTGCAAGCAGTGGTTTCCCATCCTTTTAGCAAACAAAAGAGAGAGAAAATGAAAAGATAGATAGTCATATTATCCACCTTTGAATTGCTCAACCAACTAGGATCAATAAGCAATGAATACAAATCGTCTGATTTTAACAAGCGGCAAACAAAAGAGTAACGGAGAGCGTACCTAAATCTGACAGCCGGCGGGTAGTTTTCACTTCAGCGAGGACTTCCGACTATCAAGACGACGGATCTGAGTAGCGGCGAATGGATCTGAGTAGCGGCGAATGGATCTGAGAAGCGGCGACGGTGATCTGTGGGCTTTGGGGAAACGATGGACGCTGGATCTTTTTAGAGGAACGACGGTGGATTTCGATGGTTTGAGTTTTCGAGGGAACAAAGACGGTGAGAAAGAATGGGGCACGCAAAATAGAAGAAATAGGAAAAGGAATACATTATATACTCTAAACCTATGCCTCAATCAAACCCTAAGGATAAAAATGTAAATATATATATTTAACCTTTTTACCTAATTGTAAGAAATAAAGGAAGTATTTAGCGTAGTAGGTATATGCTTGCTTTCTATCTCTATTAATTAGCTAATGTATGCTAAATATATAACACCATCAAAAGATCTAAGAATAACTATATTAGAAGATTAAATTCTACATTAGACAACTATAATTAATTTGTTAATACTTTAAATAAATTGTAAGAATTAAATTTTACTCAAAATCATACTTAAAATAATCTGAGCTTAAAATACTGTTACCGAAATGTCGTTTTCGGTCGCCGAGATGTCATCGGCGTCGTCTATTAATGGTTCGTGAAGAGTTCTATGGTGATGAAGTAGAAAAGGAAGATGAGGTAGGTGGTAAGAGAGAATAACCCAAACTCTATGAATTATATATCCTATACTACACTTACAAAACCTTTAATAAAATTTTATTATTATTATTTGAAGTTAACATATCTGTCATGATGATTATGAAGACACATATAAATAAGTTGGATCATTCTCATTATTTTCTTTATTTTTTAATTAATTGGAATGGTGATGAAATTAATTCTGCACCAAGTTAAAAGATGGGAGGTTTTAATCCATAAATTCTATTTCAATTCCATTTCTAAATCTATTTCTATTTTCTTCCATTTTTATTTTTATTATATTCTAAATTCTATTTCAATTGTTATTTTTATTTTTTTATTAAAAAATTAAAAATCAGAGCGCAAGCCCATCTGAAGGGTCCGTCAATTTTGTCATGGTCCATAATGGACCCGTGACGGACCGGGCTCGAGTTTGGGCCGTCTGGCCCACTAGACTCTAGGACCAACAGTGGGCTGGGCCTTACACCTGACTCGGGCATAAGGGGAGTATAAAAGGCACATAGCCCGATACTCACAAGGGGATGGGTTTTTTAGTACTGAAATACTTTCGAATTGTTTTTTAAACCCAAAATCACACAGACACGCACGGAACTTGGCTAACTTTGACTAATTTGAATCCAAAGTACCTTGCAAACATATTAATCTGAGGAACTAGACCCATTTAAATTTGTTTCGTATTATTTTTGCACTTTACTAATTTGTTTAAATTATTTCTTAGCATTTTTAAATCCAAAAAAACCTTGTTTTGTATCCCTTTATGCAAACAATGATCTGATCAAGGGTAGTTTGAGAGAAAAATGATGATTTAGATCAGATTCAATCGATTCTGAAATTTCTAAAAAAGGGAAGAGCTGTTTTGAATATTTAAGTGTTTTTGCCGTAAAAGCAGTTTACCGACGGATCTTCCACGGTAAATCTGCTGAAACTTTTAGTTAGCCTTCTGAGTATCTTCTTGGATATTTTAGGAGTTTTGTTTGTGAATATTAATTTGAGTTAGTGCGGTTCGTATATTAATTATGTCTTTGATTATTTATGAATTGATTATAGGTATTTATACTATATATAATCTATATATA
Organism: Euphorbia lathyris; assembly: GCF_963576675.1. NCBI lineage: Eukaryota > Viridiplantae > Streptophyta > Magnoliopsida > Malpighiales > Euphorbiaceae > Euphorbia > Euphorbia lathyris. The sequence continues at coordinate 18,142,610 of NC_088915.1, forward strand.
ATATAAAATAGTGACGGTATAATTGAATTATCGAATTCTCAATTTTTATTGATTAAAAATAATATTCTATTTCTAAATCAATAATATTTTAAATCAATAAAAACAACAATTAAGATATGATGATGAATATCCCAAAAAAATATGGATTAAAAGTATTAGATTTAATATAAAAGATATGACGATTAATATTCAAAGGCTACCCCTATATTCAAAGGCTACCCCTCTTCTACTTTCTCTCTTTGAGGAATATCCAATATCTATACATATATTTAAACTGAGATTTCATCTCTCATATTTTTACGTATTTTTAATTTCTTAAATTTCAAATCGTTTTTTCAATTATTAATAATAATTATCACGTTTCAAAAATAATACTAATAATTATCATGTGTAATTGTTTTCATTTTTCTCTTAGTAGACGTGAAGACAATTGTTATGATATGTAGTTCAGAAAGAGGTAATTTAATTTTTTTTCCTGAAAACAGTTTCTCATATGTATCTCTGTTCTTTTCAATTGCTCACTCTTTTGTTCTTCGAATTTAGCTTGAAGGTTTCGTTAAAATTTATAATTTGCTTTTTAATGGCATATCAAAATGTTAGTATATTGTGATAATAACACTGTTTTTCGAATTGGATTCAAGTTTGTGATTATTACATTGTTAATTTGCGTTCAGGATGGAGACCTTCAGGCTAATACATAGTGGTATTATTGGGGCTAAAACCCAAATTATATGGGCATCAACATGTACAATACAGGTACTTATTCCATATTGTTGTATTTAGAATCTACATAAACTATAATTTTTAGTGTTGATTGACTTTTATCATGATATGATAAAACATATTGTAAGGATTCAAATTAACACGATCTTCAACCATGCTTATTTCTAATTCCTTTAGGGATAAGGTACAAAAATACTCATAACGTAGACAATCAAGAGCAATAATACTCCTAACATTAAAAATGATACAATTAAGGACCTAACATTAACAACTTGGTCCAATTTTAACCACACTAACAGATTTACTTTTGGTATATTTAAAATTTCCGTTTGCCTAGCATAATTTATTTTCCAGCTTAATAAATATTAAATTTTATGGGATTAAAAGAGCTAATTGTTCCATGTACCCTCATTATCTTCATCACTTAAAAGTAGACCTATCCACGGGTCCGGGTACCCGCCCGGCCCGCCCAGGCCCGTGCGCCTTGGGCCGGGCTTGGACAATGTTAATTGATATTAGGCCTAGGCCCGTTTAAGCCCGCCTATTTTTTGGGCGGGCTTGGGATTAATAAAAATAGCGCGGACTGGCCCAGCCCGGCCCGCTTATTAATATTAATTAATAAATTTTAAATATTTATAGATTTATATATTTAATATTTAATTTTAAGTATTAAATTTATTTTTTATAATTACAAAATTATGTATATATGTTTAGGTGGGTTTATATGGGCTGGGCTTAGATTTTATTTTAAGCCCGAGCCCAGCCCGGTCCGAGCCCGCCTAAATTACTTGTGGGCTGGACTGGGCTTGGGTTAAGGACTTTTATAGAAAAGCCCGCCTGGCCGGGCCCGAGCCCGGCCCAGCCCGACCCATGGCCAGGTCTACTTAAAAGTAAAGAATCTCGAATCTAACTTTCTCCAAAATCCTTTTTCAAATCTCAATATTTCTTTTCATCAGTTTCACTTATTTCTTCACTTCGATTGCTTTTCTTTCCATAAACTTCACTATGATTTTGTTGGATAACTAGACTAGTATCTGTATAAATACATGTCTTTCCATGGCAGATTTTTTTTATTATTATCAAAAGTAGTAAGAAAGATATTGTGGAAGCTGTGGAATGAAATCTATAATCTAGTGCATTAGGTGGGTCTGTGAGCTTTCCATTAGACATTTTCTGTCAATTTACATGCCTCTCGAACCCTTCTGATTTCCAATTGAATACAACAAGAATGAATTGTATGGATAGGAGCGAACTGAATGGAAAGGAAAAGAATTGAATTGAAAAAGGGTGAAGTTAAATCGACACGGGAGGTGAGATGAGTTAAGAGATTTGAAAAAGCTTTTTAGCAGTTAGATTTTTTATTCTTTACGTTTTAAAGACAATATGAAGATGATGGGGGTATAAAGGACAATTAGGTTAAGCTAAACAGAAATTCTAACACTGTTAAAGGAGATTGGTTAGTGTGGTTAAAATTGGACCTAGTTATCAACGTTAGGTCTTTAATCGCACCATTTTTAATGTTAAGGGTATTATTGCTCTTGACTATCTACGTTAGGGGTATTTTTGTACCCTATCCCATTCCCTTAATTTGTATTTTACTTGCCATTTTGTGATGATGTATTCAAAGTATATACTGTATATCTTGAATTTAAAAGGAATAAATATCTGGATATGTTGATGCCATTTTGTGAGGTGTCGACTCCTCATTTTTTACCGATTAAATAATAATATTTTTATTTTTATTTAATAGAGGAAAGTCATCAAATTGAAACTATTTATTTAGCTAAGAAAGTTGGTGTGTTTTCCTCGTGTTGAAATGAACTTGAGAGGAGTTTTCATGATTAACTATTTATTGAGATTTAATTTTGATCTATATTGAATATAATTTCTTCTCTTCTTTTGGTGATTTGTTGCTTCTATATCAGTCTATTACAATTAGACATATTCATGGGTTCGGATATACCCACCCGGCTCGTCCAAACCCGTGTCTCCCAGACCGGACTTGGACATGAAAATTTATCTTTAGGCCTGTCCGGCCCATGCCCATTAAAGCCCACCTCTTTTTTGGGAGGGTTTGGGATTTATAAAAATAGTACGGATCCAGTCCGCCTATCAATATTAATTAATAAATTTATATATTTATATTTAAGTATAAATCAATTTTTTTATGATTCAGAATTATATTTATATATTTAGGTGGATTTATATGGACTAGGTTGGGATTTGATTTTTGAACCCGAGCCCAGCCCGGTCCAAGCCCGTCTAAATTAACAGCAGGCTGGGCTAAGCTTGGACTGAGCATTTTTAGACAAAAAATCATGATCCAATTAACAGTTTAAAAAAGATACGGTGTCAAGAAATACTCTCAAAAAAAAATCTATTTAAAATAAAATAAAAGAACAAAAGTTATAGACAAAACTTTATAGGGGTATTGAACATCTAATCTCAAAGAAAATAAAAATCTTATATATATAAATATGTAAATAAAAGAAAAGAGAAGTACAAAAAAATCGTAAGTATCACGCTAGTCAGTCTTATCACAAGCCGCATCAAGAACCCCATGAGTATCTACTGAAGCCTTGGGAGGAAGGGATTGTTGTAGACATAGTTGAGCACTTAATGAAGTAAAAATGGTCTCCAGTATTTTTCATGATGGAAAAATAGACCATGTTGCTTAAGAGCCACCCGACCAACAAAATGCCCAGTTCTTAGTAGATCTAGTAAATGAACACCGACTTCATCCAAATGTTTCAATAAACTTATGCTGGACAAATCCTTAAGTAGTTGAACACATCGTGGAGTAGTCCATAAAAGAGGTAGGTGAAGCCATTGGCAATGTGGATGAGGAACACCACAAACAAGTCTGCTAGTAGCGAGTGAACTCTTTCATACGTCATCGAAGCCCTGCATTCACACTTCTTAAGCTAGGAGTATGATTCCTTCAAACATTCTATCTTTTTCATGGTAACAGAGGAAGCCATTTTCTCAATCCTTGGGGTCATTTTCTTGGGCTTTAAAGTAGAGGTTTTTGCTTTATGAGCCATGGAAAAAGATGGAAGAATGAAAAAGAAGATGGACTTACTTACTTCTTTGGAAAACGGAGGAAGAATGATGATTATAAATGCAGATTTGAGAGAATTTCCAAGAAATGGTGAAATGAAGTTCACCTCACTCATACCTCTTATAACAAGTAAAGTCACTATTTCATATTCCCAAACCCTTATAAGGCATGTATCACGTTTCCATTTATGAGACAAACCTTAAAAAAATGAAACATGTGTTAGGAAAATGTGTGCTCTGACCTTAAAAGGCTAGATTCCGCTTATGGGCGCTTCTAATAACATAAGTGAATATTTGATTTAGTCTTGAGCATATTCGGATCTCCTCCTTGTGTTTGTTAGAAGTTCTCAACTGTGTTTCTAGAAGCTTTTCCTTTATAAGGTCGGTTTCTAAGGAGTCCTTCCTTAAACACGGATATACTTAGGCACGCAAATAGCATCATACTGATAAGGAAACTGATTTTCTCGGTTCTTTTTCCAAATCAAATACAATGTCAATTTACTTATGTTTAGATTAGGGGTATGTAATTCTATATAAAGAGGTTCAACTCTCTTCATAAAAAATACATTATATTAATATTTAGAGCTTATATTTCTTATATCACTATTTAATTTCCCTATCTAGACCATAACTAAGTTGAGCATCAGAGTATCCTTCGTCAGGGTTTCGACCAAGTCTTTCTTTTATTTTGCTGGTGTTCGCTCCCCTCCATTAGTCTGAAACATAAACTTCCAGATCCTTTTATCAGCATATATGGATTCCTTTCAAACACAAATTTATATAGACTTTTATTAAACATTATTATATAATTTGTGGAAAGCATGATCTTTTAGGCCTAAACCATACATAGCCATTTAAAAAATTGTCCATTTTGATCACTTTGCCCCCGAACTTTAGGGACAGTGTATTAGCCACTTCAATTCCCTAAAAGTGACATAGCGTGCCCTTTTTTTTTATCAAACGAGAAGATGTTGACATGTGAGAAATACTCGCCTTTCGGTTGACTTCTCATATGCTATGTGGCTTTTCTTTTTATAAAAATTTGCAACATGACCTTTTGGGATAGTATTTCAAAGTGTGTATGAGTTTTGGAGAGGCTATTGAAAAATATGCTTTTAAAAATGGTAAATCTTTTGAAGGGAAAAGACACATTGCATATGAGAAGTCAACCGAAATGCGAAAAATTTCTCTGATTGAAAAAAATAATAGGCGTATTATGTCACTTTCAAGGAGTTAGATTAGTTAATGCTTTTGTCCTTAAATTCGGGATGCAAATTGATCAAAATGGATAACTTAGAGGGTTAGTATGCTTTAAGCCATTTTTTACTAATTATGATTTTTCTAGGGTGTTGTTAAACACAGCCTCAATTTCCCACCCCTAGCCCCGTGAAAGGACGAAAATGCCCTTTCATGAATTTTGGGGAGAAAAAAGTTATTTTTTTTGCTCTCTCGACACTCGGGCGTGTGGCTATCACGCCTCACCATGTGGTCGGACGTGATAGCTACACGCCCGACCACAAGGTGAGGCGTGGGGCTATCACGCCCGACCATACGGTGAGGCGTGATAGCCACACGCCCGACCTCACGGTGGGGCGTGATAACCACACGCCCGCGTGTCGAGAGCGCAAAAAAAATTAGTCCGCTGTTGAATTAAACCCGTAAAAAAATTAGTCCGCTATTGAATTAAACCCGTAAATACATGAATTAACAAAATAAAAATTTAACTAAATTTAACAAAATAAATTAATATCAAAATTTCACATACAAATTAAACCCCAACTTCATCTAACCATTTAACAATTTAATTAAAATGTAAATATAATTTTTTTTTAAAAAAAAAAATTCAAAAACCCCTCGGACGTATGAAAATCACACCCGAACCATGGATCGGGCGTATGAACATCACGCCCGCACCATAGGTTGAGCGTATGAATATCACGCCCGACCTATGGTGCGGGCATGAGGCTATCACGCCCGAACCACAGGTCGGGCGTGATATTCATACGCTGAAACCGTAGGTCGGGCGTGATGTTCATACGCCCGACTGCGATTCCGGCGTTTTTGAAAAATTGTCCACAAATTCCGTTTTTAAGTTTAAATCAAAAAACAAAAACGGTAAATCTTATCATTTCCGTTTTCCCTTTACGGTTGTTGTTACGCTCCATGTTTTGATTCACAAATTAGTCCGGATTTGATCAAAGAATGTATAGGGTGTTTGAGAGGTTTTGTGTTTTTTCAAATTTTGGGTAAAGGGTAGTTCGGTCTTTTCACGGGGCTAGAGGTGGGAAATCATGGCTGGGTTTAGTAATTCACTTTTTCTATAAAGAAAATGATGTTTATAATAATTTTTTTCAGTAATTATATTTGTTTTCATATATTTTTGTTATTATAACAAAAAAAAAAAAAGTATATATATAATAGAGGTGGGCTAGTGCCATTAAGTGCACAACTCTACCGACAAATATAGTGTGGATGAACCAACAAAACTCTGGGGCATCTAATATATGAGGCTGTCTAGGATCTCTGATCAGATTTTTTTTTTTAAAATTTGATAACTATTAAGATTGTTATGATTAAAACTTATATTTGCGTTTATTATAAAATGGTAATTTTTTTTGTTAGTTCAGAGAACTAAACTCGCATCCTTACAAACACCTCTACTATATTTTTACTATTCAGTCTAGCACTATTTTTTGTTATAAATTTAAATATATATAGTTTTTAATCATAGAAATCTTAATAATTATCAAATTTGAAACAAATTCTGATCGGAGGCCCCGTAAATTAGAGGTCCTAAGCGGCCACCTATGTGGCCTCCCCATAGAGTCGGCCCTGATATTGAGTTAATTACATAACAACCTGTACAGATCAAATTTTTTATGCTAAATATTTTTACAAATTTAAAATGAAAATTATAATCTAGTAGGACAATAATTCATAAGAAGGTCCAAATGTTTATGGACCAATTTTGAGCATGGACTAGGAGTGCGACCGCCTAAGGCCTAAGCCAAAAGGGGTCCAAATTGTTTTTTACAGTATATATAGTAAATTTTTAAAATGTAGTTAGAATACTCATTCATGCCTAGAAAATGACCAAATAATGTGATATTTTAGGTCTAAAATAGGTCCAAATTTTTATTTTAAACTTTTAGGTATATTTTTTCTGGAAAATTACACAGAAATTCATCTTTTAATAACTATTTACAACTATGTCAAGTCATAATTTTGGATTATGTCATACTAATAAAATCAGTATTTTTGATATATTTTCAGGATTAGAGTTTATAAATTAGAAGTCTAGAATATATTTTTTAGGGTTTATGATTTATGAATTGGAGTCTAGAATTTGTAAACTACGGTCTAAAATCATAATATATAGAGGATAATGTCATATTAAGACTTAAGTATGGTGATATGACTTAATTATAATTTTATACTTAATTATGATATTCATGTATTTGATTTCATTCTTTTTATTAAGAGTTTATTTATCTCTTTTTCTGCCAAAGGCCCATAAAAATATCAAGACTACCCTTACCTATGGTTTCTAAAATACTGGAACCGACCATGTGCATAGATAAGAAAATCGAACATTTTAAATTTATTTTATTATTGTGAGAAGATGTAAAAATATTTCTTACATTGACTATCAGAAATAATTTTATCTTAATGTTTAAAACGGTACAATTTTATTTATAACATTGGCAGTCAAAAACAATTTTATCTTTAAAGTTATAAAGTTTGATCAAGGTCAAATATCATTATAAAATATAGAAATTTGTTTATTATTCTGGATCAGTTGGTTTTATAAAATAAATTTCATATTTTTCGTAATTTAATAATAGAATGGAATTAATATCTTCAAATTCAATGAAATATTTGGATTTTTTTTGTCTCACTCGTACAAAACACAATATAGTTTTTTTAAAAGATTTAATGTTTATTTTATATTTCTGATATGTTACTAATTAGCGATAAAATGACGTATATGTAAAGCATAGATGACAACATTAATGACATAGAAAACTGTTTGATGAATTATTTTTCAAATTGATCCAACTAGCCAATGTTAGGGGTAAAATTGTTGTTGGCTACCAGCATTAAGGATAAAATTGCTCTATTTTAGACGTTAGAGGTAAAATTACTCATGGTTATCAATGTTACGGGTGGTTTTGCACCATATCCCTTTATTATTTGATATTTAATATTTAAATACCATGGTTGTAAATTTGATCGGAACTGGTCACAGTTTCGATCAGAGGTGGTTTAAATTGAATCTTTAAAAATCGGCCAAAATCGTTCAAACCGCTTGAGTTATCCGTTTAGATTTCAGACATGTTTACTTTAAAAAAATATAAATTTTAGCGTAGACGGAATTCGAAGCACCCTTAATATGTAAACACTAATACTCACCTACACTATCATTTAATTGTGATTATTTTTAACCATTTAAGAATATATAATTATATTATTAATTTTTTGTTTTATATTAGATAAATATCACAAAAATAATTATTTTATGTTCTCAATATTAATAAATATTAATATATACAAATAAAATTTAAAATTTAAATAATTATATAATTTAAGTTAAATTATAAAATATTCTATTATTTTATTATATTTACGAGTTAATAATATTAATAAAAATAATAACTATTTAATTTTAAAAATATATATATTTCTATTTTTATATTATCGAATTGTAAGAAATTTTTAATCATATTAAATTTATTAATTTAATTTGATATCTAAAAAATATCATGATATTAATTAGGGGAAAGTTCAAATAAAACCCATGTGATTTCACTAATTTTCAGATAAAAGACTGTGGTTTACTTTTTGTCAAAACGAGGACTGAGGTTTCACACTTTTAATAATGCTATTAAAACTATCTTTAACGACCTGGAAATGAAAATTTTCAAGAATTAAAGTTGTTCAATGTCATATTTTCTATGGAACTACATTTTCGATTTTAGAAAATCATCTTTTTCGGAACTTTCTCTCTCTAAACATTAACTTTCTCTCTCTTTACCAAACATCATCTAAATCATCTCGAAATAAAAGAGTTGAAGAATTAAAGTTGCTTAGAATATTAGTACTTCTTAAAATATGTCATTTTTGAAGTTGCTAAGGGTGATTTTAATAGTATCAATCGAAAAAGTCCTTATTTTGCTAAAATTGAAAACCTCAATCCTCGTTTTGACAAAAAGTAAACCACAGTTTTTTATCTGAAAATTAGTGAAACTACGTGAATTTTATTTCAACTTTACCCTATTAATTATTAGTATAATTTTTATTAATGTTTATACTATATTATAAGATTTAATGTAAATAGAAATATAATTGGACAAATTATAAATCTAGTCCAACCGAAGGAATCTATTAATATATTTAATTCACTTTGCTTCCATCTCACTAAATTAGATACTTTCATCCCTTTTGAACAAATATACCATGCTTCTGCTCCCGCTTCTTCTTCGGTTCTTCTTCTTGAATTTCTGATACCAATCGTTAGCGATTTTTGAGATGATTGAAATATTATAAATTTTGGAAAAGAAACACAAAACAAATGAAGCTTTCCATTTTTATGTTTTTAGCTTATACATTTGCTTTTCTCGCTGGTCTTGTTTTCTTTTTCATCCGTAATGGCATCGTTCCATTTTCCTCCATTATTGTCGCATTTGTGACGAAATTTATTGCATTTCGGCACAAATGCGACAATAATGTATCGCATTTCATCACAAATGCGACATCGCAACAGTTCAATTGTTAGATTTTTTTCTTTCTCATTTTTGAGCTTTCCATCCTAATTCTTTTCCGCAGACACTAATTCTTCAAAGGTTGAATGAAACATAATCCCTTCTTTTCTCTCTCTACAAACATAATATCTTCTCTCTCTATAAACCACCGTCTTTTCTCACTCAAGACTTTGCGGTAATGCCGCTTTCGTCAGTTTGAGATGGTGAAGAAGACGTTGAGAGTCTAAGGAAGAAGGTGAAATGAAATAAGGGTATTCTTATCCAAAGTGGATGAAAGTGTTTAATTTGGTGAGATGAAAGCAAAGTGTGTTAAATATATTAATAGATCCATTCAAATTGGTTAGATTAGTAGTTAGCCTTATATAATTTTTAGATAATTTTTGAATTTTAATTGAACCTCTAAACTCTCTTTTTGTTTTTCGATTCTTTGATTGGTCCAGTTTTGACAATATGATAAACACACATAAAAAATATTATATACGAAGAAACACTAATTTGTACTTGCATTCAGTCTCATGTTTATTTATTAATTACTTATAAACTTTATTTTTAAGACTTAAATCCGCAAATGAACTCTTAAAAAAAATCAGCAAATGAAAACCCTTGAGAATCTTGTGGTTGTTGATGATGTTGATATATTTTTAAGGGTTTTAGTTTAAATTATTATTTATTTATGTTCTTTTGTGCAATTAGGTGGATGGTTACACTTATTAATTATCACTCCATAAGTAAATTAAGAAAAAAGCCAGAATAAATATTTAAATATATTTACATAACAACAACTAATTTTCATAATTTCTTAAGATCATTCTTCTTTATACTTTTATACTTCATTTTCATTCTGTCTAAATTAACCCAAACTTAATGATATGTGGTTGGATTTTCAAAATCCTCTCTTAGAGCCTCACTCAGAAACTGTAAAATAGAAGAGTTGTCAGTTAAATGATGTAAGCACTCCAATGCTAAGATCAGTTTTCAATCTCAAAGAAAGAGAGGAAAAATGAAATAAAAGAGGATAGAGTTCTTCGGCATACCTTATAAATCTCTATAAATCTTGTGTTTATAGGTTGTTACACATTTTCTTATGCTTTTAGATATTACCTTTTGAGGTGACATGCATTTATTGGAATAATATGATCATCCAATAAGAGCTCATTACATGTAAAGTTCTCCAATTTTTGCGTTCACATACTACACTCGATTTTTATAACATGAGTCGACCTATACTTTTTTTTTCCATCAATAGGCCAGGTTTCCTTGATTTGAGAGGCTCGGCCTGGTGCACTTTTTTTCTTTCTAGCATATGGTTCTTGGAGAGTCGGCTTGTGAGCTCAGAGCCCACTGTGGAGAAGATATTTTTGGAAGATGATTTTTCACTTATTATCAGATGTCCCCGTTAGTAGGAGTAAGACACCTTTTAAGGTTGTGGAGAAAACTCTTCCTTTATCTCGTTTTGGCTACTCATTAAATGAAGTGTGACTCTCTTTGTACAGATGGTTACGACAGGTGTAAGGTCGTAATGAATGATGACCAAAGGGTTGCCTTTGGCAAACTTTCGTATAATTTTCAATTTCTCATTCCATATAAAAAAAGTTTGTATTGTTGCTTTTCTTTATCACTGCACATTTCCTGCATTTTTTCTATAGTGTCCTTTTTCAAATTCACATCAAATTTTATGTTCTTCTTCTTTGGTAAGTTTCCAATTTCTACATTCTTTTAGAGATCTCTTCCATCGATTATTTTTTGCTCATTGTTTCTTTGGAGATTTCTTACATTCTTTGGATGGTGGACGTTCTACCGGTAACTGTCACAGTCGAGATGAATAATAGGCTAATTGAAGCATTCACATTTGAAGAATTCACGACGACTGTCTTTCAAATGCAGGCGGATAAATCACCTGGCCCTGACGGGCTAAATCCATGTTTTTTCCAACATTTTTGGCATTTAATTGGTAGGGACATTTTTATTGCATGTTCTAGATTGCTAAATCGATCTGAATTCCCTGATCACTTGAATGAGACTATTGTACTGATACATAAATGTGAGAACTCAAGACGGATGGCTAATTTGAGGCTTATATCCCCATGTAATATGTTGTATAAGATAATTGCTAAGGTCCTGACCAATAAGTTAAAAGAAATAATGCATGTGATTATTTCGGAGAGCCAATCAGCTTTTATACCTGGATGATCGATGGTAGATAGTGTACAAGTAGCATTTGAAAGTATTCACAATATGAAACGCAAGAACCGAGGGCTAAAATGGGAAGCAGCGTTGAAAATTAATATAAGAAAAGCCTATGATAGGGTGGATTGAGGTTTTCTTAAAGCTACTATGATAAGAATGGGCTTTTGTGATCAATGGGTTGAGTGGATTATATTGCGTGTTAGTACTGTCTCCTATTCTATTATTATAAATTCTGATACTGTTGGCCCTATAACACCAGGACAAGGATTGAGGCAATGGGGCCCTCTATCGCCTTACATATTCCTTATTTGTGCTGAAGTATTATCATAACTAATTGTAAGAGTGGAAAAAGATGGATTAATTACAGGGTGTCATAATTGTGTAGGGGCACCTATTGTGACACACTTATTTTTTTTTGTTGATGATAGCTTTATTTTCTTCAGTGCCATAAAATTGGAGAGCAGAAGAGTGAAGGAATTACTAGCTAATTATGAACAAACGTCTGGTCAGGCAGTAAATTTGAGCAAATCTGGCATTTTCTTCAGTTCCAACATGAAAGAGGATTTGAAGGTAAATATATGTGCAATTTTGCAAGTTCATTCTCCTTTGGATATGGGTCGTTATCTAGGCTTGCCATCCTTGATTGACATGTCTAAACAAGCCATTTTTGGCTTCCTCAAGGAAAGATTGGCAAAAAGGTTTAGCAGTTGGACCTTTAGGTTTTTATTTCCTACAGGCAAGTAAGTTCTTAAATTTGTAGCTCAGGCACTACCAACCTTCTATATGTGTACGTTCTTATTACCCAAGTCTACATGTGATGAGTTACAAAAGATGATGAACTCTTTATGGTTGGGATCGAAAGAAGATGGAGGCAAGCGAATTCATTAGTTTGACTGGACTCAGTTATGTAGGCATAAGAGTGGAGGTGGATTGGGCTTTAGGGATCTACACGAGTTCAATATTGCATTATAAGGGAAACAAGGGTGGAAATTAATTGATAGCCCACACACTACGGTTAGTCGTACGTTCAAAGCAAAATATTACATCGCAATGACTTTCTTATCTTCCAAATTGGGCACTAATCCTAGTTTTGTTTGGCAAAGTGTGTGGAGTTCAATTGATATTCTTAAAGGAGGGTTACACTAGTGTATTGGCAAAAGGGACCAAGTTCGGGTCTGATAGGACCCTTAGATTTGTGGCACTAACCATTTTCGAGTCGAATTTCCAGGTAATGCAGGAAATCGAGATGCACGGGTGGAGGAATTGTTTATACCCGGAACCAGGATATGGGATCAATTGAAGCTGAATCAATGGTTTAACTAGGAAGTGGTGGACCTGAATGTCAAATGGTGATCCTAATATCTAGAAAGGAAGATCGGCTAGTTTGGTATTACACAACAAATGGTGTGTATTCGTCAAAGTCGAGATATAGATTGCTGTCGAGTGTTTGAGAAAATGACATTTATTCGTTGGCTGTAATTTTGCAAGGTAGTGTTGGTCCGTTGTTGGACTTGAACCTCTAGGGGAAGAATGCAAGAGGATTGAGGATTGGATGCTAAATATGTGTACAGAATCAAATGCAATTGTAATAAGCCAAAATGTAGCAACTCTATGGGCGACATGACAGTCATAGAATAAAATTTTATGGCAAAACCGAAGTAAATCCCCAAAGGAAGCAACACTGTCGGTGTTGTGGTTATCAATGAATGGATAGTTGTGCGCACAACTCATGGTGAAGGAATGGATAAGAATATGGGTGTTGGGGCTAGGAATGTTGAGACTGGAGTGTGGGTAATCAGTCGCATGAATGAGGAAGGAATTACTGCTGGTGTAGCAGAAGCATGTGGTACTACTGAATTATTTACAGTTGACAGTACTACTACTTTAAATTGCAGTAGGAGGAACTACTGATACTGCTAGATTGAATCCATAAGAAGGGGCAGACATTCATTTGAGTAACGGGTTGGGAAATGATGGAGAGCAAAGTGGAGCAGGCACTGTACACGGGCGAGACAGAAGGACAAGAGAAGCTGCAGCTGCTAATTCGATAGAAAATGTAGGAGTGCGATTGGTGCATGGCATAGTTGGATCGAGGAATTAGTGTGCGGTAAGTGGAGAGCGGGAGGGACTTGCTGCTGAACGTAATCGAGCTAAGTGGACCAGACATATGGCCGGAAGTGTGAAGTGCAATACTGATGCGGCTATGTTTATGGTGGAGGGGGTTTTGGCGCAGGAGCCGTCCTGTGGGACAGTAATGGTAAGACTCCTACTGGATTGAGTTTTCATATGAAAGGTACATTTTCGATCAAAATGGCGGAAGCATTGACATTGAAGGAAAAGTATGGAATTGGCATTATCCCTGGGCTATCACAATATCATCTTTGAGTCAGATGCAAAGGAAGTGATGCACAATATTTTAATAAAGAAAAGGGACCTTGCAGAATTTGGTATTGTGATTGAGGAAATACGATTTATTCTTAGTAATCACCCTCGTTGTTTGATGGCTTTTGTTCCAAGGTTAACGAATGGTGCGACCCATGTTATGACACGTAACACACGTTTCTATACTAATTCTTTCATTCAGTTTTTTTATCCTGTATTTCTTGAAATCATCCTGATTCAGGATGCTTCTATACTTTGATAATAGTCTATTACCATTAAGAAAAACTATAATTATAATAAAAAAGATAATGAAATAAATTTGATAATTTTTTTTTACAAAATAAATAAATTTGGTAAATTAAAGGGTATGAAAAATAAACTGAGGGAGGAAGCATAGAGTTGAAAATATATAAAATAAAAATAAAATAAAAATAAAAGAAAGTGGGTTTCTCTTTCGGGAGACGACACCCACTGCCACCCTCGTTCATTGGATCTGAGAAATTGAAATCCAAAATCCAAAATCCAAAATTCAATTTTATTTCCATAATTTCTCTCTTCACTTACCCAACAGATCATCTTCACTAATCGCGTGATTCCATTATCCCCTTCGCTTCCTCACGTTTTTCGTATTTCTCCCCTCTATTGCTCCAGGTAACTAGGCCTTCTTCTGCATTCTCATATCTCCAACTTGAAGCACGAAATCATGCAACACTGAATGTTTTTCTCAATCTGGGTTTTGCATATTTTTCGGGATCATGGTAATTTTTTTTGGATTATGATATTGATGTTCTTTTTTACCTTATTGGTTCTGATTTCAGTTTCATTTTTTTGCAATTTGAACAATATTTGAGGAATAGTGTTCTAACCGGCTATGGATTTGTCAAATTTGTGATTAGATGTTTATTATGTCAAAAATGATAAACGGAACTTTTGGAACAATCATTAGACCATCTAATTTCTGTAGTTTTTGATTTTCTTATCAGCAGAACTTGGAATTTTGAAATAAGACCAATGATGCATAATGTTGGTAGGACTAGACTGATATTCTAGGAATTTAGTAGAAGTTCTGGGCTGATTTCCCTATTGTGAGATATAATTTAGTAGACATGACTTTGATTTCCTTTTTGCTTGTTATTTGTTCTTTAATCTAACTAGGTATATGATGGAAATTTTGTTTTCAGGTTCATCAAATGTAATTGACTGCGTTATGTGTGTATTGCCCTACACTATATTGCCAGCAATAGTGAAAATGCAATAGACAGTGGTATTCTTATTCATTGAAGAATGAAGCATACCATGGACTTGTTCTAGGCTGCATGAAATGCATTGGCATATATAACTGTGCTGTTAAGAGGATGAACTTAATTTTGAAGCTTCTGAAATGCTAGATTTGCCATGTGACAAATTCCTAGTTTAACAAGTTACTTGTGTAAACATGGTGTTTGGTAGAATAGCAGATGCATTTTCTGCTGTAAAAAGTAAGTTTTCAGCCTCAAAGACTTCTGCTGGTCCATATATGCCGACTGGGTCATCACTGCCTCCAGGAGAAACCACAGGTCATAGTTATAGTTTTTCCAACCCTCGCTCCAAGAATAATTTGCGACTTTCTGCATCTCTGCAGGATTTATCATCATTTCATCGGCTTGATGTTGAAGATGGTGATCGTAAAATTGGAAATGATAGGAATTCTCATTTCCTGCAGAGACAAAATGGTGGCACAAGTTTCTCAAAAGAGAAAGCATTTTCTGGTGGAACCCCATTAATGTGGAGGAAATGGGTCCGACTAGTTGTCATTCTTTTGTGCCTTCTAGTACTTGGTTTTCTAACTTATCTAGTTTTTACATATATTATTTCTTATTGGTCTCAAGGATCTTCAAAATTCTATGTTGTTCTTGATTGTGGAAGTACTGGAACTCGAGTTCATGTCTATCAAGCAACAATTGATCACAAGAAGGGTGGAAGTCTTCCGATTGTTCTGAAATCACTTACGGAGGGTCTTTCTAGAAAGTCAAGCGGACGTGCATACGATAGAATGGAAACAGAGCCTGGTCTTCATTTGTTAGTACATAATAGGTCTGGCGTAGAAGCTGCTATAAATCCACTTGTACGGTGGGCTGAGAAGCAAATCCCTGAGACTGCACACAAGAGTACTTCTCTTTTCCTTTATGCTACTGCTGGGGTTCGGAGGCTGCCATATACTGATTCAAAATGGCTTCTAGACAATTCTTGGTCCATACTGAAGAAATCACCTTTCTTATGCCGCAAAGCATGGATCAAGGTTATAAGTGGAATGGACGAAGCTTTTTATGGATGGATCGCCCTTAACTATCGAACCGGTGTATTGGGAAATGTTCCCAAGAAAGCAACATTTGGTGCACTCGACATGGGTGGCTCTTCTTTACAGGTAACGTTTGAGACTAAGAATCATGGGCATAACAAGACCGACCTAAACCTTAGAATCGGAGCTGCTAATCATCACCTCACAGCCTATTCTCTTGCAGGCTATGGTTTAAATGATGCGTTTGACAAGTCTGTTGTTCATATTTTGAAGGGGCTTCCGGGTGCAGATCTTGTAAAAAGTGAGAAAATAGAAATTAAGCACCCGTGTTTGCAAACTGGCTATAAGGAACAATATATTTGTTCTCAATGTGCTTCTGACCAACAAAATAGTGTCAGTCCTGTCATTGTAGGGAAAACATCAGGCAACGGAGCCAAGTCAGGAGTTCCTGTGCAGCTTATTGGTTCTCCAAATTGGGAAGAATGTAATGCATTGGCGAAGGTTGCAGTTAATTTTTCTGAGTGGTCTAATCAAAGTGCACCTCTTGATTGTGATTTGCAACCTTGTGCTTTACCTGACATTTTCCCTCGCCCTTATGGCCAGTTCTATGGCATGTCTGGCTTTTTTGTGGTTTATCGATTTTTTAACCTGAGTTCAGAAGCTTCACTTGATGATGTTCTGGAGAAGGGTCGTGAATTCTGTGAAAAGAAATGGGAAGTTGCAAAAAGCAGTGTTCCTCCGCAGCCTTTTATCGAACAATACTGCTTTCGGGCACCTTACGTCGTGTTCTTGCTGCGAGAGGGCTTACACATTACTGATAACCAAATTCTTATTGGCTCTGGAAGTATTACTTGGACCCTTGGGGTTGCTCTTTATGAAGCTGGGAAAGTAATTTCACCTAGATTGAGGCTTCCCAGTTATGAACAACTTCAAACAAAGATAAATCCCATGATTCTTATCGTTGTTTTGGTAACTTCATTGGTATTGCTGATTTTTGCATTATCATGTCCTGGCAATTGGATGTCAAGATATTTCCGAAGACCATATATTCCACTCTTCAGGCGTAACAATGCATCTACTACTTCAGTACTTAATATTCCATCTCCTTTCCGGTTCCAACGTTGGAGTCCTATTAGTTCTGGTAAAGCTTTATTGCCGTATCTTTTCTATAGTACTGAATATTTGACACAAGATCCAATCTATTCATATTAAATAAGCACATTCTCTTTTTAACATATGCAACGAACAACAATGTTCACATGCACCTTAATGACCAAGTGAATTTGGTCATTCGCCGTTAGATATAGGTTTATTAAATCTAAGCCTTAGGATGTTTTGAATCTCCATCTTATGATTCTAATAAGCCTAGATCTAACGGTGAATGACCAAATTCTACGTGGTCATTAAGGTGCATGTGATCAAAACCGATGCAACGAAATGCTTTGTTATATCATCCTTCTTTTACTTAGTTTTTGCCATCATTTATACTTCTGTATGACTTTGAGTTGATTTCCTATCCTCCCTTTCAGGATAAAGGCTCAGTTTGGCCCTTCAACGTGTGTTGTAGAATCAATTTGCTCCAAAATAAAGTTCGAGTATCATTTTAATCCAAAAGTTGATATTTTTGGTCAAATTGGTCTAGAAGTGACACATATCTATCAACATATGTTTTGTGGTTTATATAGGTGTATTAGATTCTGATGCTAACAAATCACGTTGGACTGGCTTAATAAAAAAATGTTGAGTTGAGGACCAACTCGATACCCAATCAATTTGGGGAAAATTGTTTGTGCAAGCTAAGTCGGGGGGCCAAATTAACCCTTTATTGGTCTGTTTTTCATCATGATCTTCTTGTGGATTATTTTTTTTGCCTGGTTCAATATCTAAGGAATATTCTACTTTGAATTCAGGGGATGGAAGAGCAAAGCTGTCACTGAGTCCGACTGTTGCTGGTAGCCAACCAGGACCCTTTGGCTTGGCGCACGGTCTAGGTAGCAGCGGCATGCAGATGATGGAGTCATCCTTATACCCATCAACTAGTGGTGTATCACATAGTTATTCGTCGAGTAGCTTAGGACAGATGATGGATAGCAATAGCATGGGTTCGATCTGGTCTCCCCACAGAAGTCAGATGCGTCTTCAAAGTAGGAGATCACAATCTCGAGAAGACCTTAGTTCTTCATTTGATGTGGTGAAGGGTTAGGGAGTCCTGAGGTTATGGTACGGTCACTTCTTTCTCTTCTATATTATTTTTTTCTGCACAGAAAAACGGACTTGAATCTCTTACAAATGGTGAAAAAAAAGAAAAAAAGAAAAAAAGAAAAAAAGAAAAAAAGAAAAAAAGAAAAAAAGAGAGAATATGGATTTGAAAATTTACTAGTGGTCTTAGTTAAGTTTAGCAATTTAGGCATTCATTCTTTTATAGCTCACGCTTATTTTGGATAAAGTTAATATACTGTATGCTCAATTTATTTTAGAATATTGTGTCACTGCAAGAAATTTTGGAAATATTTGTTGAATGAACTTGGAACTAATTTGCCTCCTATAAAGGCGAGGCAAAAGATTTTTAAAGACGACAAGAACATTGAACAGAGGAAACAAAATTTACTCTCCAATTCGCATTCACATTCCGATCCGTACAATTCAAAAGTGGATAGGGAAATTTAGGCAAAATGCAAAATTTGGCCCTGTACTTGGTTCAATGTGTATATTTAGTCGCCCTGAACTTAAATTTCGTCATAGTTAGTTCCTGCACTGTACTTATCGATATGGTCAGCTTGAAAATGCATGCTTGTTTTATGTTTTGTGGCGTTTGATCTGAATACATTTGCGCAACATGTGTAATAGATGTTCAAAATGCTACAGATTTAAACGTATTGCGGGGGAGAGCTAACGATTAGCTGGTCTCATCCTTGATTTCAGCTGAGTAAAAAGGGCTGGGATTTTCAGGTCTTGTAAATTGCAAAATTTTGCCCCAGTTTAAACAAGCTTTGCTTGATTGTTGCAATCTCAACCCAAGCCATGGTTCACATTTTTATCTGACCCTGAGTCTGCGGTATATCATTTCGGGTAGCTCCGGCTGGAAGACGACTGCTACACAAAGCATCACAAGTTCAGTTCAGCATTCATCACAAACTAGTTATAACTTTACAGGCATTTTATTTTTTATTTTTAGTTAGAAAAATGATTAGAGAAGCCCTATTAAAAACTTGGATTCAATGTGATGATAGTATCAGTCCACTATACACGACTTAGTTTTTGTTAAAATGCATTGTGTTAATTACTTTTTTTTTTATTTTTTTTTATTTTTATATTCATCATCTTTTCTCTACTCATTGTTTTTTTGGGCTGAATACATCATTTGCCTTTTGAACTTGTCTAAAAAGTTTGACTGGCCTCTTGAACTTTCAAAGTGTCTCGATAGCCCCCTGAACTTGCATAAAATGTTCAGTTAGCTCCCTGAACTTACGTCAAATGTAATTAGTTAATCACTCGATTGCAAAAAAGTAAGTCAAATGCGGAAGATGTATTCCACGCGACTTAGAATGTTATTACATAATTCATGAATAGATTAAAAAGGAAGTTATCAACTATAAAACTTGCATTCTCTAATATTACAATCGTATTACCCCGATCTTGGTTGTTATACTTTTTTTTAAGATGCATGCAATACATTTTTCGCATTTAACTTATTTTTTTTTGCAACCGAGTGACCAATTGATTACATTTTATGCAAGTTTATGGGATTAAACTGAATATTTTATACAAGTTCAGGGGGGCTATAAGGACATTTTGAAAGTTCAGGGGACCAATCAAGCTTTTTGGACAAGTTCAGGAGGCAAATGATGTATTAAGCCTTTTTCTTTTAGTTATGTATTTTCTACCAAGAGTGGTCAAATGGCGTCGTTGCAACTTTAGAGTTAGAATACGAGGTTTGTTTACTCTATTTTATCTTCATGTTTACCTTTTATACAGTAGGAAATCCTTGCTTTTCCAATAGCAAAATATAACAACAAACAACGGGTAAACTAAACGGGCTCTACATTGCGTCTTAGGACAATTGTCTAATATTGTATCAACAACTTCTTATAGAAATGGAAGGCATTTTTCTAAAGTGAATAAGATATTTCAATCTGCCTAACTAGCTCAACTGAAGAGTTTTTGGGCTTGAAAAAAGAGAGAAGAAAAAGAAAATAAAAAAAGAAAGATATAAGACTAAAAAAGTAAAATAAAAAGCTATATTTTGTTGGAACATTGCTATCATAGAATAAAATAATCTTAATTATTTTTATAAATTAGAATGTATAGGCATAACACAATAGTCAATACTAGTATAACTTTTTTTTTTTTTTTTTTTGAAAGAGGATACTTTATTAAGAATCAACTGAAATAGCAGTACAAGCAAAAGCAGGGGGTAATCTATCCAAACCCCGCGATCAGACACGGAAATAGCAGTCCTGGCAAAGGTATGAGCTAACTTATTCGCTGAACGATGAACAAAAACAACAGAATAGTTAACAATATTCTGTATCATATGCTGACAGTCACCAATTAACAGGTCCAGGCTCGAATTGCTTCTAATTTCTCGCCCTAAGGCATACACTAGAGTTTGAGAATCCGATTCCAGAATTACATTCTCTCGTCCTGTGTCCTTTAGCCAACTAAGCGCTTCCCGACACGATAGGACTTCGATAAGGAAGGGGTCCAACTGACAAAGCAAGATACCATTCGCCCCCGCCACAAACTTGCTTGCTGAATCTCTGAGAGCAAAGCCGTAGCCACCCAACTTCTCCTCCATAAAGCACACCCCGTCTACATTCAATTTCCACACACCCTCCGCCGGGGGCTCCCATTTCTTCTTTAACCTGCCCCGACCTGTTCCTGCTCTGTTCCCGCACCGGTTTACTTCCCTCCACTGCTGCAGAAACGACACATCTTTGTGGTAAGTAATGCCCGCCGGATCAGCCTTATTCTCCCAGACCATACTATTTCTGTTCAACCAAATGCACCAGCAGATTGCCGCCACCTGAGCCTTATCTATCAAACCGTCATGGCTGCTGATACCATTCCAAAATTCTGCAAAAGACGCAAAGCTGCTACCTCCGAGCCTCATCGCAGCAAAGTTCCAAACTCTCCTACTAGACGGGCAATTGACTAGCGCATGGAGAGTTGTTTCCTCCTCTCTTCTACACAATTGAAGTAACAGGCACATGACGTCGCACCAGGGCCGTTTTTATGGGGAGGCAATTAGACAGAACTCTCCATAAGAATACTCTAACCTTTGGCGGCACCTTCAGACACCACATAGCAGACCAGTTACTATTCATACCGCTACCTTGACCTCCATCTGCTACCTCCCTTAACCTGCGATAGGCGGCTTTCACCGAGAAGGTGCCTTTTTTTATCCCACAACCATCCCCATGAGTTCGCAACTTCGCGGCTACTCAACGGGATTCTCTGAATTAGATCCATGTCCCTCACACTGAATATACCACCCACAATGTCCATATCCCAGAACCTGCTTTCTGGTATGCGCAGACAGTCCACTGTCGAGCAGTTCCAGTCTTCGGGCTGGGGGCTTTCCATGAAAGGGAATGATTCGTCAGGTAACCACGGGTCCTCCCAAATTTTGATGTCAGTACCAGCCCCAATCACTCTTCTTGCCCCTGAGCAGATCAACGCCTTGGACTCCATTATGCTTCGCCAGACGAAGGATGGATTGGAAGTCAGTTCCGCATCAATGAAGGAGGTATTAGGGAAGTAGCCTGCCTTATATACTCTCGCTACCAGCGAGTCTGGTTCCGTTAATAGGCGCCATCCCTGTTTTGCTAAAAGGGCGATATTGAATTGTCGGATATCTCTAAAACCCATGCCCCCATTTGCCTTTGACCTGCACAGTTTATCCCACGACTGCCAATGTAATCCTCCGGTTCCTGTATCTGAAGAGCCCCACCAGAAGGATTTCATCATTCTTTCAATATCAGTACACAGTCTTTTGGGAAGGAGGAAGAGACTCATAGCATAAGCAGACAAAGAATGAATGGTGGATTTGATTAAGACTTCCTTACCGGCTTTAGACAAACACTTAGCTTTCCAACTGTACAGCCTGGAGCGAACACGGTCCGCTAGATAAGCAAAAACCTGTGATTTGTTTCTGCCAATTATTGAGGGGAGACCCAGATACAACCCTGGGGTTGTTTGTTGAGAGATACTGAAGAGGGAGCTTAAACTGTCTCGACATGGCTGGGTGCAGTTCCTGCTAAATGCAATAGAGGATTTGGTGAAATTAACCTGTTGCCCTGAGGCTTTCTCATACTAGGAGAGGCAGTGTTTGATAGCATTTCCCTCTTCTTGGGAAGCACGGAAGAAGAGATAACTGTCATCAGCGAAGAACATGTGCGATATGGAGGGGGCAGTCCTTGCAATTTTACAACCATGAATACGCCCCTGAGCTTCCAGAGCTGTGAGAGACGCGGAGAGCCCTTCAGCACAAATCAAGAAGAGATATGGGGAGAGAGGATCGCCCTGTCTGAGACCTCTACTGGGAGTAATTGGTCCGATCCTGTGGCTTCCATGCGTAATATGATAGGACGTTTTTGTTACACATTCCATAATGAGCTCGATCCAGCGTTCTGCAAAGCCCATCTTGCGCATCATAACCCTCAGGAACTCCCATTCTACCCTGTCATATGCCTTTGCCATATTCAGTTTGAGAGAAACTAAACTGTTAGACCCCTGGGTTTTCCTATTCAGATAATGATTAACCTCAAAAGCCAGCATCACATTATCGGTAATCAATCGACTCGGGATAAAAGCGCTCTGAGTCGGAGAGATGAGGAGGTGAAGCACCTTTTTTAGCCGGTTGGCTATAACTTTAGATAGGATCTTGTAGATTACATTGCACAACGCTATCGGTCTCAGATCCGAGACGCGTTCAGGGTTCTGTTTTTTAGGGATTAGCACCAGATTTGTTTCATGTATTGCACTCGGAAAAACACCACTATCAAGCCATTCAATACAAGCCCTTACCACTTCTGGCCCCACCAGATCCCAATAGTGCTGGTAGAAACGGGGATTGAATCCGTCAGGACCCGGACTCTTGTCAGGATGCATGGAGAACACGGCTGCCTTGATCTCATTGGCAGTGAACTGCCGGAGTAACTCCTCATTAACATCAGCAGTAATAGAAGGACCAATATTACTTAGAATGAAATCAGGCTCACAACCATTAGACGTAAATAAATTAACATAATACTCAGAGCGAACAGATTCCATACCGGAATTCCAGTCGATCCAGAGACCCATGTCGTTCTTGAGCCTATGAATAGTGTTTTCTTTCTCCGGGAGGTGGCCGCTGCGTGGAAGAACCTTGTGTTCAAGTCGCCCGACTTAAGCCAAGCTTTTTTGCTTCGCTGCATCCAATGAACTTCCTGTCGGAAGAGAAGACCTTCTAGGCGCTGTCTGGCAGCAGAAAATAGCAAGAGAGATTGCGGATCAGACCTACTTTTCAAGCGACGGAGCTCACTTCTGCAATCATCCAAGTCACCCCGAAATTCCTTCCTAACCCGACGCCCCCAATCCGCCATGAGCCGCTCGCAAATCCGGTGCCGCTGAATCAGATCCATGCCAGTATCTGCCTGCCAGGCTGCCTGTACCGTCGACAGACAATCCTCAAGTTGAATCCAGGAGTTTTAAAAACGGAAAGGTCTTGTAGGAGAAGTGTGGATTAAGGGCCTTACCGTCAGAAGAAGAGCGGAGTGGTCACTACAATAGGTGTCTTCATTCGTGATAGAGGCTAAAGGGAAATTTTGCATCCAGCGGGAGTTGCCCAACCCCCTATCGAGCTTTTCTTCTATACCAGTAGAAGAACCTCTACTCCTTTCCCAAGTGAAAGGGTAGCCAACCCATTGAACCTCCATCAGGTCACAGTAATTAACCGCTTCACGGAAGCCGTTAATAAGATTTAACGGTTGAGGATTACCACCAAGCTTTTCCCCGTGAGCTAGCATATCATTGAAATCTCCAATTACCACCCAAGGGAGAGGAGACTTTCTGCTAAGAGATTTAAGTAACTGCCACGAATCAGCTCGACGAGCTCGTTCAGGGTGCCCATAGAAACCGGTTAATCGATACTCCGGCAAACCAACAAGAGAAATACGAACATCAATAAAATTTAGAGAGGCCCCAATCAAACTAATCGAGCTCGGGGATTTCCACCACATGGACAAACCACCTCCAGCATTAATAGCATCCACACAAAACAAGCCATCATAAGAAATTTTCTTTTTTATTGCCTCAATCTTAGAACGGTTACACTTTATTTCCATCAAAAAAATGAAATCAGGTTTAAAACGAGCAACTAATTCAACCAGCTGATGAACTGTACGGGCGTTGCCAATTCCCCGACAGTTCCAAGACAAGACACTCATATCCCCTGGCGGGCCTGAGTTTCAGTGCCCGCAGAATGTTTTACAACCTCCTCCCCCGCTGATCCTGTAGCCCAATCCATCTGACCCTCAGCTGTGAACCCAGTATTCTGCTTAGGATCTTCCGTGCGTGGACGTTTTAGGTCCGTCACCTCCATGCCCGCCCCCTCACTGATCAACTCCATCTCCCTTGGAATAATTGTAGTTGTACTGTTTATATTATCCGCTGCTCCAGCTGAACTTTTTATGGTCATCAGAATTTTTGGCAGTATAAATCCCTGCCCCTTTGTCGATACCTGTGTCTGATTATGGGTTGGCTGGACCATGTGTGGTGGATTACTGAGCAGGAACTTAGATTGCGGTTGGTTCTGAACTCTCCTTGTCGGAGCCCTGAGCCACGTGCCATACACTTTCTCAACCTTGGTAGGGTCATCAGAATCTAGGAGAGATGGGCAAAATCTGTCTGCATGGCCAATACACCCGCAGTAAAAGCAGAAGGTTGGCAGCCTTTCGTATTTAAACTGGATCCAGAAAAAATCTCCCCCCGCCTTGCATAGCTTCATCTTTCTCTTGATAGGTTGCACTACATTCATAAGCACTCTGATGCGCAGGTATTGACGGTTTGGGCTTGAGAAGTTATTTATGTCTGATTCAATGAAAGAGCCCATGGAATCACCAATTCCCTTCACCACCGCCTCTGAGCGAAAACCTGGTGGCACGTCGTACGCCTGAACCCAGAACTCAGTGCTGTTCAGTACGATCTCCTTCGGGTTTTGTCCCTCTTCCAATCGACTTGTAACCAGAAGATGCTGCTCAAACGTCCAAGGTCCTCCTCGGATCACTCTCTCCATCTCTAGGGGATGAAAGAATTCAAAACGAAACAGGTTTGTTCCGAGCTCCTCGATACATAGGCCCTTCGCTGGCATCCATACCTTAGCAAGGGTGTTCTTCATGAAAGGGACCTTAATGGTCTTGTCTGTGAGAAAGCGTCCAACGAAACTCCAGGAAGGAGGATTCGAGGCAATCGGCAGTTCCTCCGGTTGGACTACCAGTCCAGACGTATTTTCGGATTCTAGGGTGATATTAGCGCAGTTGTCTGCTAGTTCTTCCATGGTTTGATGTATTGCTGGTGTTACGCGAACAGGATAGGTGGGGGAAAGCTTGAGTGGCTGGCAGCACAGGTTGAATAAGGGGCGGCGCAACCAGGGATGGCGGCTAAAACTAGGTTTAAAACGGCTGCGGCTCGACAGAAGCGAGAGATTCTTAAATTCTTTTACTAAGTTTTTCTAGAAAGATATCTGTTTATGTTGTTAATTACCGATTGCAATTTTTTTTCTTATTATTACTGAACAAAAACCAGAACCTAAAACTGAAATGAAAAAAAAAGAAGCCAAGGAAAAGTGAAGGCAGAGGAATATGCTGTGAGGATCAACGATCCCGACCGTCCCGTAACCAGAATACATATTGGGTATCGTGGACTCAAATTCAATAGAAATTGAAATACTCAAATACTTCTCTTCTCTTCTCGTCTCGTCTACGCTCTTGCTGTTTCATAATTTTGATTTCTGATCCCTCAAAAAATAGCTGAATCTTCTCAAGAAACCACTACAAAAAATCCAATACTAGTATAACTTAAGTATAAACAAAACAAAAAGCATTATGATAAGTTAGGAAAATAATACAATTAGTATAAAGCATATATATATACACAATTAACAATAGTAGAAATAATACTATAAATGAGTTAACAAAAGATATAAAAGGAATTTAGGAAATGGATTTCTGGTTTCGCCTTTAATATCGGTGACGTACTGCGATTCAAGCGTAGATGTGGACGAATAAGCTTGTGATTGAAAGTGATTCTAACCTAATCGTCCTTTGGCTGAACAAATTGAGATTAGTAATAGAAATTGGAATATCTAGATTGTTCATAGTTACAAGAAGAGCAACAGACTCGTTGACAAGTTCGCGAATTATGCGCTTGATATGCAGAAGGATTTTCATGTGCATCAAATTTGTCCTCATTATGCTACCCAAGAAGTTTGGCAAGATATGATGGGTATTTCTTGGTCTTGGATTGTGAATCTGAACTAGTCTTTTTCCTTTTTCACTTTTACGGCTCATCGAGTCCGTCTCTGTATAAAAAAAGACATAGTATGATGATAGTATGTGTAAAATGATCTTAAAAAGATTAAATATAATGAATTTGGATTCCCTCAAGTTGGGTTTTAATTTGAAAGGTCAAGTTTAATACATCTCAATTATTATTTTTTTGGTAGAGAATACATCTCAATTATTAATTGTAAAATCACTGGCTGAGATTTAATTATTCAATAAATAAATATTAGAATTTAGTAATTAAATCTTAGTCATTAATTTTGTAATGGTTAAGATTATAACTTTACCTCTAATGTTGAAGCTCAACTTGAGAGAATTCTTATCCAAAAATAATAAAGAAACAACATGATGAATGTGTAGAAAGCAATTCGTTTTGGAGCCAATAGAACATGCGTGATGGTATTGTAAGAGAACTGATAAATTAATGATTGATGGTATTCTACATGTGTGATGATATTGTAAGAGAATTGATAAATGTTCGCTATGTTCTCGATATGATAAAAAATTGATCTTTTTGGGCACTCTTGATAACAATGGGTGCAAATTTACTAGCTTGTGGAGGAGTATTAAAAAGTGTCTTATGGAGTACTTGTTCTAATTAAAGCCACAAATGTTTGTTCATTGTATATGCTCGATGGTATGGGTGTCTGTCAAACATACAGGTTCTGCATTTGTTTCATCTAGTTTATTTGATCATGATGCTTCCTAATTATGGCACTTGAGACTTGAGAATATGAGCGACAAGGCATGGTAGAGCTATGATGTATATGTCTATTGGAAATTCAAAAGTATGTTGACTTAGAGTTCTGCGAGAATTGTGTTTTCAGAAAGCACACGCAAGTCAGTTTTGGCATTAGGAAAGGGACCTTTGGAATACTTTCATTTCGATCTGTGGGTTCCATCATCCATTGGTGGTTCAAGGGGTATGTTAACCTTTACTTATGATTATTTCTATAAAAATCTGAGTTTTCTTCCTTTCAAATAAAAATAATGTGTTTGAAAAATTCAAACTGCGAAAAACCATGATTGAGAAACAAACGAGAGACAATCAAAAGTTCCAGGAATGATAATGATATTGAATTTGCTTATGATGAATTGAATCAATTATCTAAGAATGAAGGAATAATCAGGCCTAACACATGGACTTATCAATCATAGAAGAGCAACATTGTTTAACACATGAACATGATAATCACCGAGAGAGCTTATTGTAACATCCCGATCCAATACCATGTAGATATTGTCTACTTTGATCCAAATCAAACACTTTGAGCCTCATGAATTTAAAACACGTTTACAAGTATTAGAAATCCACCTTAATATTAAGCCTCAGTCACCCTGTCTCTATTTTCAATATGGAATTCAGTTTATTACTTCTTTAATTACCATCCCTTAGGGATGCTCCTTGCTCAGGCCTTTTATCCTAATGTCACCCACTCTAGACTAGATTGTTATAGGCCCACCATCTTCTTCATGGCTCATCCTCAAACCACACATCGTACATGGAGAGTCGACTCTCATACAAATTGCATCATCCTAGTTCAATACCATGTAAATATTGCCCATTTTGACCCAAATCTAACACATTGAGCCTCACAGATTTAAAACACATCTACATGTATTAGAACCCACTACTAATAAGCCTCAGTCACATTCTCTCCATTTTCAATATGAGATTCAACTCATTCCTGCCCCTATCGCTATCCTTTAGGCCGCTCCTTGCTTATGCCTTCTATCTTGATGCCACCTACTTTGGATCGGGTCGTTATACTCGATGTATATTTTCTAATGCTGTTTGGAGTAGAATTTTTGGGTGAAGTTGTTGGTAAAACTTGCTATCCTATGAATCAATATCCACACACATCTCTTAACATGAAAACTCCCAAAGAGGTATGTTCTATATATTGAATATTCTAATTTGATAATCTTAATATGCAGCTAAGAAGTACATATTTATAAGTTATGGTTATAGGGTCAAGGGTTATGTTTTGGTTTCCTATTTAATTTTGCTTTTGTAATAAGTAGGGATATAAAATTTGATGAATTGAGTTAAAGGTAAATGGAAGGTTCTATTTCTACTGATGTAGGTCCATATGAAAAAATGACAGATCAATTGAGTTAAAGGTAACTCCCTCGCCTTTTGAAACGTCACCCAACACACCAATATCAAGGAACTTGTTATCGATGAGTTGAGTTAGTTGCGATTTGAGTCTTTAGTGCAACAAATGCCTATATGTATTTCTAAGAACAATCCGAGGAGACAAATACATCCACTAGTGAGATATGAAAATTGAGTTTCATATGCACTTACCATTGAAAGTTAAGGTGGAGTTAAATAGCGATCCTAGTTCCTACAATAAGGCTATCGAGCCAGTTGGTTTTAACAAACGACTAGTTACTATGGAAGAAGAAATTGAATCTCTTCATCAAAATGGAACGTGGAATCTGGTTCTGACACCCAAACAATAAAATTTTCAACTACAAATGAGTGTATAAGAAGAAATCATATTTATGGTGTGGAGGAGATACACTACAAGGTAAGTCTTATAGCGTAGGGGTTTAGTCAAGTTGATGGGGTTGATGGTAAGTCCAATTCAACGTTAAATGTCCACTTTAGTGCTAGGTTATTTAATTAATTTAGTGCTATTTTGGGTGTTATTGCTTGTTTTGGTATAATTTATTTCCACAGGACTCAAATGATTAAAAGGAGCAGAATTGGACTTAACTTGAAGAAACTTTGGACTAGAAAGGAATTTGGAGCTGAATCAAGGGAGCTGAAACAAAGACGGAGTTAGTCTTGCCCAAGACTAAGACCTCCGAACTGCTGATGTTTAGATTGATCAAGACTATTTCCTACTCAAACAAGAAGGCGGAAAATGAGGGATAGAAAAAGATTAGAAAAGATTTTTGATATGAAAAATATTATGTTGTTAGCTAATTTGTAGGGATATATCTTTTCTACAAAACATTAGGTTTTAGAATTGATTATCCACTTCTTCTCTCTTCTTCCTTTTTCTTAGACTTTTACATTTTTCCAGAGATCGTATTTTCAGACTGGAAAACTCGAAACACTTATTTTTGTTCTTCATGGCTATTCATAGCTAAATTCTTTATTTTGGTTAAGGAATAATTCAAAGGCAGGAATCTTCAAGTTTTTTGAGATCGTTTTTCTTCTAGTATTTCTCTTCATTCATTCCTTATTCACTATGTTTAGGGATATTATCTCAATTGTTAGTTTGCTTTTGAATGATAACGACCGATTGTTCATTTGATTAAACTGACATGCAACTATCTGATTAAACTAGATAATCAACGAGTCATTATTTAGTTAAATTCGAGTAAGTAGCAATTGATGTTATAAAGTTGAACTCTAGGTTGTATTTGGGGATAATCAGATTGACAACTGAGACTCTCCATGTGACATTAATACATCTGTTTTCGATTTTATCATATCAAGTGAATGAGTAATTAAGTTTTTGAATCAATATTGCTGAGAATCGGTTGACTTAGATTAGGTTCTTCTAATTCATAATGCTATTAACGGGTTGAATCTTAGCCGCTGAGGTAATGTTATTCGTTAAATATGGATTAGTTATAGTCTTACTTAGTCAGTAATTCGGAAGAATAACCCAAACTAGTCTGATATGCAATTTAGAAGAAATAACATTTCTGTCAATGATCAAGACTAACTAAATTCCTTGCCTGAGAATCCCTTAGCTGAAATTCTAATTAATCATTATATTCAATTTCAATTCGACTTTCCTACTTTTGTTAATTTAGTAATCAACTATTCCAATTCCCCCTTTTACTTTTTGTCATTTGCTTGGTTATATTTATAATTAGATCAGTGTTAATCCTTTGGGTACGACATTTACTTACCTTTGTGCAAGCCTGCTACTAAGGGCTGTGAAGCTATATTTATTTTTGGTGGATTCGACAATCGTCAGTTGACTTCAGCGACATTTTCTCACCAATATTAAAGCACATAAAAATTCATGCTTTATTAGTTCATGCAGCTATGAATGACTTTGAGTTGGAGCAAATGGATATCAAGACAACTTTTCTGCATGGAGAGTTGGAAGAGAAGGTTTATATGAAGCATCCTAAGGGGTTTGAGGTTGAAGGAAAGGAAGATCATGTATTATTGTTGAAGAAATATCTGTATGGGCTAAAACAGTCCTTGAGGCAATGGTACAAGAGGTTCAATTCTTTTATGGTGTCACATGGTTATTCAAGACCGTCTTATGATAGTTGTGTCTTACTAAAGAAATTTAGAGAATCCTTAATCTATCTATTGTTGTATGTTGATAATATGATCATTGCTTCCAAAATATGAAATTTGTAGGCTGAAAATTTTATGAATGGTGAATTTGAGATGAAAGACTTGGGCGAAGCCTAGAGAATCTTGGGTATGAAGATTTTTAAGGGCATGTCAATGAAGTTATACCTTAGCCAAAAAGATATATTGAGAAAGTCTTTGAGAGGTTTATCGTGATGAATAAAAACACTATTAGTATCTCATTTTAAGTTTTCTGCTAAATTGTCCCCACGGATTGAAGAAGAGGAGAATTGTATGACATGTGTTCTATTGTAACATGATGTATGTTGTGGTATATACTCATCCAAATCTGGCTCAAACTATTAGTTTGGTTAGCTGGTATATGTCATGTTTTGCAAAAGCTCATTTTGAAGGGATGAAGGTGGAAATTGAGTTACATGTGTGGAAATTCTCATTATTGCTTCAATATGGTAGATCTTGTAGTAGTTTGGATGACTATTCAGATCCTGACTATGTATGAAATTTGAATAAGAGGAGAACACTAGCATATTATGTTTTTACCTTGATGAAACTTCTATTAGTTGTAAAGCTTTTCTACAACACTTATAGTTGCGTTTTCAACTGTAGAGGCATAATACATGGCACTATCTAAAGCCATTAAAGAAGCAATATGATTGAAAAACTTGGTGAACTTGCAACGGAACAAGATGTTATGTACGTTAATTGTGATAGAGAAAACACTATACATTTGAAAAAATATAAAATGTTTCATGAAAGAACGAAACATATTGATGCACAATATCATTTTGTTCGGAAAGTTATGAGTGAGGGAAGTTTTTTGGTGAAGCAAATCCATATTTTTAGGAATTCGACTGACTTGTTCACTAAACTTGTACCATCTACCAAGCTCGAGTTGTGTAGCGACTTGATAGGACTTGAAGCATGATGGTTGTGACCCTAAGGCTTTGATTGGATGGAGGGTTTTGAAGGGTAATTAAAGGGAGGGTAGGGAAGGGTTTGTAGAAACCCTTGTTTGGGTGATTAAAAAATATGAGGGTAAGGGTTTTGAAGGGTTGATGAAGGGATTTGAAGGGTTTAAAATGGATGAGTTTTGATAGGATTTTCAACCCACCAAATCGGTGGGTTTAGAAGGGTACAATATTTTTTGGACAAAAATAACCTCAAACAATCTAATTAATTCCATTCAGCCTAGGTTAATTTCTACATCGTTCTCTCTGTTCGTGCGTTTCTATTCTCAGTTCTCTGCACGTTTCTTCTTCAATTTTTCCAGGTAAGTTCTTCATCCTTCTGATATCTTATGTTCCTATTGATGAATTTTTGCTGGGTAAAAGAGCTGTATGCAAGAATTTTTGCTGGGTAAAAAAGCTGTATGCATTCATCAGTCTTAATCAGACCTATGAAAAGGATTAGTTGGAAAACTTGGAGGGGTTTTTCCTGCTGGATAAAATGATGACCATCTAAGATGACAACTTCAAGATTTGGAACAATCTTCTTGAAACTCTCTCCTTTACATATTCCTTTACGCCATATGTCTCAAACCCAATGTCTTTGTCGCCGATTATCAATTTTGTAGGAACTGTAATCTTTGATCCTTGCCATGCTCCACTAAGCTCCCAATTCCTATGATAATTTTGCAATATATATCATTAGTATAAGGTAATTAAAAAAATGAAAGGCTGAATATATCATACGCTCCTCAGTATTGATCTAAAATACAGATTGGTCCTTTGAATTTTAGAAATGTCTCGTTAACATTCTAAACTTGATGTATTCAGCTAAAATGAAATTAAAAAGAGCTGACGAGTAATTACAGGTCCATAGCACGGTAGTAGTTGAGTGGAGCCGTGAAACCAGTTTCTTGAAACTTATCAGCGTAGACTTGTAACTCTTCTTCAGTAATCCATGGTGGAAGCATCGATGGTGTGTGTAAATAGTCAATTATCTCCTAACTAATCCTTTTCATAAAGTGGTCTGATTAAGACTAATGGTTATCTTAATTATAGATTCAAAATTGGGGAGATTGGTATTTGGTTTATGCTTTATGCATTTTTATGAACATCAGATTGGTTAGTTTATATTTTGATTATTTTGTACTTATGCTGAAATAGTGATTTATTTTTTTATTAGGATGGATGACAAAGTTAAACTTGTCATATTAATGCATCATTTATATAAGTTAGCGAGAGTTCATGTTGTTTGTGTTGCTGCTTGTTGGTATATGAGACGTAGACGTCTACTTAGGAACAATATGGTTCATAGAACGTGTGAAAATAAGATACAAGTATATATAAAATTAAAAGGGATATTTTAGTCATTTTATAATAATCCATCCCTTTATAAACCCTTCATTCCAAACAAGGTAAGGGTTTAAAATTTTATGAACCCCTACCTCTCTCCCAAACAAGGGTAAGGGTAATACCATCTCTCCCCCTCCTTCCCCTTCCCTATCCTTCCCTACCCTTCCTTTAATTACCCTTCAAAACTCATCATCCAATCAAAGCCTAAAGAGAATGAGGAGGAGAGGAGGAGGATCATAAAATTAATAGCTAAGGATGAGATTGTTATTATTTAATTCTTATTTCATGAGAAATGACTAAAACTTGGGACCAAGTTCTTTGCTCTGAGTAATTAAGTTTAAGAGTCCTATAAATATGGTAAATTATACTCATGACTACTGAACTTTAATTATTTTCACGTTTGACTACTGAACTTTAATCATTTTCACGTATGACCACTAGACTTTAAAACATAACATAAAAGCCACTCAATTTTACACTTTCTAACATTATAACCACTAAACTTTAACTAACGCTTCAAAATGACTGTTAATGACTTCAAAAAGAAAATGTGAATGACATTTACAATGAAACCACATTTTTTATTTTCCGAAATTACCATTCTGAAGTTTTCTCTCTAAAAATTCACTTTCGTTCTCCTAATCAAACAATACTTAAATGACCTCAAAACAAAAATTTTAACGAATTAAAGTTGTTTACAATATCATCAATTCTTGGCTTCTTTTTTTTAAGGTTGTCAGTGAGCATTTTGAGGCGTTGATTGAAGTTTAGTGGCTATAATATTAGAAAGTGTAAAATTAAATGACTTTTATGTTACGTTTTAAAGTTTAATGGCCATACTATGAAAATGAGTTGCAGATGTAATTTACCCCTATATATACAATGCTCAATTAGAAGATTGAAATGTGGTGGAATGAAATTGGTTGAAGAGCGCATGATTACGAGTTGGAAAATATTTGGACGTAAAAAAAAATTTCGGCAAATTTTTGGTTAGTGAGGTTTCATAAATCTTCTTATATATTATTCTTAATTGCTTCAATAAAACTTTTCACTGTGACGGAACATATAATCCGAGTTGGAAAAACGTGAATGTAGGCACGAATTGTTCGAACAATACATATAAATAAATTCTTTATATTACATAATTTTATTTACTCTCTTTAATTATTGGATTAACACATGTTACGACACTAAGTTATTTGGGCTTTTGGCAATCAGGCTTTGTTATGATCCGAAGAGCTCAGATGGACCTAATTCCACTAAAGCCTGTTACATCATTAGTCTTGGCTGAAGCCTTGGCTTCGGTCATCGTGATCAGCCGAAGGATGTCTTCGGAGATGTATTTGGGAATACGTGGACCAATGAGCATGTTGAATTTCAAATACACGCTCCTCATGTTCAGAAATATTGTGGCACAGAAAGATAGAGTCCGAAGACCTATCAGGTGATGCCACGTATCCAGGTACATTTTATTTCATCTATAAATGGCAGAGACATTCCACAAATTCAAATATCTTACTTCATCTAGTCAATACTTCATTCATATGTTATAAGTTAGCTAGATATTATCTCTAATATCTTCTGACTTTAAAATCTGAGAGTTTTCGCCAGAACTCCAGCTTTTTTTCTAACGTCTTCTATGATATCAGGGATCGTGAAGTTACCGGAGAAGCAATTTGCAAGAGGTGCGATATCAACACATAAGTAAAGATTAACATCTTTCTATATCATACATTAATTAATTAATTAATTAATTTCCACATGTATAATTTGTTTACACCACTCATGAAGATATTCTTTTTATAATATCCATTCATATTTATATATCACTGGAAAATGATAGCTTTCAATCAGCAATTATTGTAGATAAATTATGAACATATTTTCAACCTCTTCCTTTTCTCATTTTATATTTTCAGAAAAATAATATAAATAAGTAGATAATAAAAATTAAAAAAATATTCATAAAACTCTATAAATATTTATATTATTTTAAAAACTTGTATGACCATCTAAAAAATAGTATTGTTTGAATTTTGACTATATTTTTTTCTTATTCACTAAAAAATAGCAGTAAATATATGATAAACTATGTATAAATACAAATAAAATTAAATATATATAAAATATACGGTAGTAAAATAAAAAAAAATGTATTTTATGTAAAAATAACTTTAGAGAGACATAAGTGCACATTTGGAATATAATGCCTATACTTTCAAATATAATTCAACAATTATTCTTGAAGTGGAACTAAGTTTTTGAAGGTGATAGAAATATATCCGAGTCGAATATATTTTGTTCGTAATTTAAATGGATAGGATTAATATTATGTGGTAGTTAGGGTTTGACCCAATTGAAAGCTATAAATAAATAGTCGTATTTATTTATATATGCAACTTGTTTAGTTCATGAAATATAGCACAAATGTAATAGCTATTCCGCATTTAGTTCATTATTTTTCATGAAATACATATTCCGTAAAATACGTAACACACTTTGATGGAATATATATTCTTAGTTTTAACCTTGGAACCTTTATTCCTAAAAATTAATTAATGATCTTTCATTCTAAAAATACCCTCTCTATCAAATTTATCACATCCTATATACTTTACCAATTTCCTAATACATATCTCCAAAACAGAAAAAACGTGAAAAATGAAAAAAATATGAAAACATGATAAAGCGAAAAAATGTGAAAATGGTAAGAACGCGAAAAATGGTAAAAATGCAAAAATCACAAAAAATGGTAAAAATAAGAAAAAACGATAAAAAATAAAAAAACACAAAAAAATGGAAAATCGTAAAACCGTGAAAAGCGGTTTTTTTTTTGTGAAAACCGCAAAAAAGGGAAAACAGGAAAACAATAAAAGCGGAAAAACATGAAAAAACAGAAAAGAACATGGAAAACAGAAAAACTTGAAAAACGATGAAAGACACGAAAAACGTGAAACATTGTTTTCACATTTTCTCGCTTTTCTTGTTTTGTTTCCATTTTTCTCGTTTTTTCTTTTTCACGTTTTTTTCCATTTTCAAATTTGGATCATTTTTTCAAAAATTTCATATTTTTTTATCCTTTTTAATTTTCGTGTTTTTCAAGTTTTTACCATTTTTATATTTTTTTCGCGTTTCTATTATTTTTTTACATTTTTACCTTTTTCCCGTATTTTCATGTTTTACCATTTTCACATTTTTTTTTGTTTTTCGCGTTTTTACGGCTATTCCATTTTTCACGTTTTTGTTGATTAATATATACTAAATATTTAAATAATTGATGACAATGATTAAAAGTTTAGAATAAACAGAAAAATTAAACTTATTTGAACTACAAAACTAACTATTTTATCTTATCTCATATTCCATCAACAAAAAATATGATATCGTATTATCTTATGTTTTATTCTATTCAATTCCATTTCATTCCATGAATCAAACGTAGCTATAGAGTTACAAGAGACAAATGAGAAGCTAATTGTAGCCACACTCTCTCAAAAGTCTGCATTTAGTTCGCAGAATCATCACACATCTTCCCAAATCACTTTGATATAGGAGTTATGTAATCAGTGATATGAAATCACGCTTTTTTTCGCTGTAATAATTCAATAGTAATATACGTTACAAGAAGTAATCCAATAATCATGTTTTATATTCGGATTTATTCTTGAAAGGATTATTGTTTGGAACAAATATTATAGATATATATATTGTTGTCTGTGTAAATATGTATATATATGTTTTATTTCCATTTAAGTGTATAACAAACCTTACGGTTTAAGGGACCTGATTGAATACTTAATAATCTGTATGGGCCACTCATGCATTTATCTTTTTTGGAACCTATCATTTTCGGTTAAACATAATTAATAACCGAAAGTGATAGATTCCAATGAGCTGATTTTCTAGATCTGTAAATTTTGAGGATGCATTTCAACTATGTGCGTGAATTTTAGAGATTCTTGAATCAGACTGAATATCCGAATGAAATTTTTTAGAATTGAATTAACTGTTGATTTTTTTATTAAGACAGAATCGAATAGTACCGTTGACTTAATTAAATACAATTCTAGATATTTTCAAATTTCTAATATTATTAAATAAATATGTTAAAAGTTTTAGAACTGGACCGAATATAAAAAAGAAAAGATCAAGAATCGGATTGAACTGTTGATTTTTTTTTTCCTTAGAACTAAACCGACTTGTATCGTTGACTTTAGTAGATACCGTTCTGAAGATTTTTAAATTTCCAAATTATATCGAACCGTACTCACTCCTAATTTCTAAATAGTAAAAAATATATAATTTTTTTTTTCATTTTCCTTAAATTTATTATGAATTACCATTGATAAGTGAGACATTAATTAATGTGTTGCTTATTCTAGCCTGAAACACTAATAAAAAATAGAGTAAATAATTATAAGGTCCTGTCTTTTTACTTAATAAATTATTTAGTCCCTGTGTTTTTAAAAATAATTATATAGTCTTCCAGCTTTTATTTTTGTTAATTTCTTAGTCCTTATGCTTGGGTCAATGATCAAACTATACTAAATAAATTTTAAAATACCAAAATTATCATTCACTTACGTTTTAATAATAAAACATCTATTTTTTTCTATTTTCTATTTTTTTTCTCTTTTTTCCTACATAATGACAATCTCTCTAATATAAAGTAATTGATTTATTAATTTTTATATAATTATAGAGTTTTAATTTAATAACGTAAAATTTATTGAGTAAAAAAATGAATGAAAAATATTTCAAAAATTATTAAAATAGGAGTAAGACTATTATTGTAATTTTTTTTTACAATTCTAATAAATTTTAAGAATGAAGATAAAAAATATGATTTTTAAGAAAATTATAATAATATTTAATGTTAGTTTAAAGATATTATATTAAAAAATAAAGAAAGAAATAATTACAATTTAAGAAAATTAATAATACATTTTTTCAAGTATATTAATTTCGGTGTATATGTAGTTCAAAAAATTCATTAAAATTAGTTAGATTAAATTTGATACTAAAAGATATTATGTATATAACTATGGGCAATTTTGGACTTTCATTTACAAAAACAAATAGAAGGAGTAATGAATTAATTAAGATAAAACTTAAGGACCTTATAATAATATAATGTATTATAATGAATTTACTAGCGTGTTAAGTAAAAACATAAGGACCTTATAATTATTTACCCTAAAAAATATGGTGAAGCAAAAAATTCGTACGAGATTTGATGGAGCATCAATGTTCGTTTCCTAATAAATATAAATATATATAAAGTATTTCTACTCAATTAATCATATGGGTTCAAACACGAGTTACCAAGTTATCTCTTGAAGCGCATATTAACATTGAGTAGGCAGTAGAAGAATTCGAACCACAAACTTGTTGATGCGGGCATCTCCTTTAAGGATTCATGTCACGTCTAAGGAGGTCGGGCGAGATAAGAA
This sequence comes from Euphorbia lathyris, assembly GCF_963576675.1. Taxonomy (NCBI): domain Eukaryota; kingdom Viridiplantae; phylum Streptophyta; class Magnoliopsida; order Malpighiales; family Euphorbiaceae; genus Euphorbia; species Euphorbia lathyris. The sequence continues at coordinate 18,181,596 of NC_088915.1, forward strand.
ATAAGGGCGGACGTGTGGAGAAACTGCTAAAAAACCGCCCCACACAACGTGTCACATGCCCACACGTCGTGTGGAGCTCGGATGAAAATCAGGAGGCTCTTGAGTTAATTCATTCGGTGTGTGCTTTGCCCACACACCGAGTGACTTGAGGCCACACGCCGTGTGGCCTTGATATTCAGCAAGAAATTGAGAAGGAGACAAGAAGTATAAGTGCCGCTAGAATTCTGACTTCCTCTTAATTACTGTTTATGCCACTCATTATTTACTGTTTTACTATTTAGTCTTAATTCCCTAAATGCCATTTGACTTTCCCTTCTCATCCTGTCCCCACCCTCCTTAATTAAGTTGTAACCATAACTAGGTTATTTAGTCTTTTGTATTTATTTGGAATAGCTATTTAAAGCCTCTTATTTGTAAGGATGAGCTTAACTTTTTCATTAATCAAATTTATTAGCTTCTATTTGAGAGCTTTGTTAAGGTTTTATACCTTCAACAATGAGGATTTCACTATTCCTACAGGTTTAATCCGTGAGACCTCGAGATTAACTCCTTCTAGTTTAGTTAGAGAAGAAACATCTTTGTTGATTTAAGATTAAAATCAACTCGTTCAACATTAATTCGGATCACTTGTATTACCGGTCGCATTGTTCCCACTCTAAAGTTATTAGGGGTGAAGAAGGATTAATCCATGATCTAAGAACAGAGATCCTCATAGAGAGAGAGGCATCAATTTCTAGAGAGAGAGGGAGATGAATTTTTTTCTCTTAAATTTATGTCTAACCTATAGGTCTTTCAAATAGACTAAGGCTTCTATGAGGATTAGATAATATTAATCATAGGTCAACTAGTATTCTAACTTTCTTATTAGACTAGTATTCAAATTGACTAATTACCAATGGGGTGTTTGGTTGCTCATTTTCATGCTCCTTTTTGCCTTTCCACTTCAAAAATGAGAGTTTTAGGTGTTTGGTTAGTGACCTTCTGTTTGCCTTTTACATCTGAAAAGCAGCATTGAGTGTTTGGTTAGTGATCTCCTGTTTGCCTTTTGCACCCGAAAAGCAGCTTTTTACAAAAGCAGAGAATCTCATCTTTTTGAAAAAGCAGCTTTTTCCAAATAGCAAACCGTAACAGCAACAGCAAACCGTAACAGCAAACAACAAACCGTAACAGCAAACAGGAAACAGCAACAGCAATCAGTAGGTAAAACAAACGGGCCCTAAATAAGATAGAATTAATTCAACTAGGATTCCTAATTATCCAATAACACAATTAGATAAAACCTGAATCAGTAGTCCACCTGAATTCAAATTGGTATGGGCGGATAATTCCTACATCTCCCACACGCACGTAATAAATTTACGCTTCCATTTTCTTTTCATATTCGCAAATAGAATTAATTCAACTAGAATTCCTAATTATTTAATAACATAATTAGATAAAATTTGAATTCGTTAATCCACCTAGATCCGAATTATTACGAGCGGATAATTACTACAATATACTGTTGCGTGTTACATTTGAAAGCAGCAAAAAAGAAAAAGAAAAGTAATGGATTTTATTAATTAAATGTTATTTTCATAAATGTTTAATACTTCTTTGATGTTTTAATTCTCGGTGTCTTCTGTGCTTACTTTGTTTTTGACAAAGTAAGCTTTACTTTGTTTTTTCTACCATTGGATGTGCTTACTTTGTCAAAGTTCATCACCATCCGATGGTGGAAAAAACAAAGTAAGGCTTACGTTGTCAAAAACAAAGTAAGCATAGCCTAACCCTTAATTCTCAGAAGATTATTGTTGAGGGAACTTATATTTATTATTGATTTTTAATTTTTCCTTTTAATAGACATGATTGATTGCTTAATAACCTGTGTAGGCCACTCATGCATTTATCCTTTTGATTATCTTTTCTATTATCTTTTCTTTTTTGTTGCTGTTATATAATATGGTTAAACATAATTAATAATCGAAAATGATATTTTTCAGTGAGCTAATTTTCTAGATATGTACATTTTCAGGATGTATTCTCAACCTCCTTTTTTTACTTTTTATTTTTGTCATTCTTTTTCATTTGAAGATTCTATTTCTTATGGTCGTGATCTTTCTTCTTATACGTAGTTGTGATTTGATTTCCTACAAATATATATATATATATTTTCTACAATCATATAGATCTAGCTCATTAAAAGACCATGAAATCAATTCTGAGTGTAATTTGTTTCTTGCCGTTATGCTAAAAACAATTTCAAATACTATATACCATTGTTTTATCACGATATTGATTACTTATTGATATGATATTAAATAATGTCATGGGCTTTCCCAGACCCATTAAATGCTATAACATCAGGCCAACTCAACCATTAAGAAGGACCTTTCCGGAATAAATAAAGGAAATGAGCTTCAGATTTCAATAGACACGCTCAATTCAGTATATTACAGAATTATAGATTCCGAATCTATAATATGCCGATACGTGTATGAAAGCACAAACCAAGATGTAAACCATTATTTATAAATAGCGTGGAAACAATACCACATGTATACAATTCTTTACAACACATTATACAATACTGCTTTCAAGTTACGTATCCTCATCACTGACTTAAACATCAGAGAGGGTTTGCCGGATTCCAACCCCTATCTGACTGTGTTCTTCCTTCTCAGGTGATCGAAAGCAAACAAACATGAAATAATTGGATATTCCGATATCACTGGTAAAAATTATATAAATCAAATTTTTACATTTCTGTTAAAATTATTGTGAATTACCATTGATAAGTGCAAGACATTAATTAATTAATTATTGTATTGGCTTATTGTAGCCTGAAACACTAATAAAAGAAATGGTGAAGCAAAAAATCGTTAGGAGATATGATTCCTAAAGGACAGATGAATTTACAACCACATCCATGTTGGGCCCATATATCCATAATAATACATACATATGGTATAAGAAAGACGTACCACAAAATTTCTCCTTGAAAGCAACAATTACTTCTTTTTTGGGCCCATTATAAACTCCATTGTATCTAGGAGCTTTGGGAGATAAAAAAAACAATAATAATAAGTTAAAAGCGGTTTATAATACCATTTTTACATAGTTGATGAGATAAATAGGATATTCTGTAATTTCAGAGGGTAAAATGACCAAAAGTGACAAGTTCAGAGGCTACGTATGGTTTAAATCTATAATCTAATATATTTATGAGTTAAGGTGTAAAAATACCTCTAACATTTTGGGTTAGGAGCAATTTTACTCTTAACGTCTAAAATGATGCAATTTTACCCCAACGTTGAAACTCAAGAGCAATTTTATCCTTAACATTGATAAATTGGATTAATTTGAAAAATAATTTATCAAAGTGCCTTCTCGATCATGAATCTTGTCATCTACACTTTACATGTGCGTCATTATTTTAGACGTTAGGATAAAATTGCTCCGTATTTTTTTTTTTTTTGCACCTTAACCCTTTATACTCTCTGTATTCCCAACCTTGGTTTCTTCTATTTTTGAAAAAGAAAAAAAAAAGTCATTATCAACATGATAGATATTTGCTTAATCGGCACAGGCACTCCTCAAAATCTAATAAGTAGATCAGGTGAGCACACTCAAAATCCATGGTGTTTTGCTTAAAATCTAAGCAAAAATGGATGCTCTTTCTTCCTCTTTCATTTCTACTATATCACCTTCAAATCTTTTCCTCACCCCTTCACCCGTAAAATCACAACCTTCGTTCCATTTCCATGTCTCGTCCGTTAAAATCGAAGAAAAAACGAACTATGTATCGAAGAGACCGCTAGACCCGACTTTACCAACGAAGTTGTTTGGCGCATTTGACGACATTATTAACAATTTCATCGATCCTCCACGCCGCCCCTCCCTCGATCCTCGCTACGTACTCTCCGATAACTTTGCTCCCGTCGATGAATTTCCCCCGACCGAGTGTGAAGTAATTCAAGGATCAATTCCATCTTGTCTTGCGGGTGCTTATATCCGAAATGGCCCCAATCCGCAATATCTCCCCCGAGGGCCTTACCATTTGTTCGACGGGGATGGAATGCTTCATTCTATTAAAATCTCTGAAGGGGTACCTATCTTTTGTAGCCGATATGTTAAAACTTATAAGTACACTATGGAGAGAGACGCGGGAGCTCCGCTTCTCCCTAATGTTTTCTCCGGTTTTAATGGCCTCGCTGCGTCAGCTGCTCGCGGTGCTGTTTCAGCTGCTCGGATACTTTCCGGTCAGTTCAATCCGGTTAATGGAATTGGTCTAGCGAACACTAGTTTGGCTTACTTTGGTAATCGGCTATACGCACTCGGGGAGTCCGATCTTCCTTATTCGGTTCGGATTTCTTCAAAAGGTGACATTGAAACTATTGGCCGTGAGAATTTCGACGGGAAGTTATTCATGAGCATGACGGCTCATCCGAAACTAGATCCCGAAACCGGTGAAGCTTTTGCTTTCCGGTATGGTCCTATGCCGCCTTTTTTAACATACTTCCGGTTCGATCCGAAAGGAAATAAACAGCAAGATGTTCCGATTTTTTCCATGACTCGTCCTTCTTTCCTTCATGATTTTGCAATAAGTAAGAATTATGCAATCTTCGCCGATATTCAAATCGGGATGAATCCTATGGACATGATCTTCGGCGGCGGTTCTCCGGTTGGCTCCGATCCGTCGAAAGTTCCGAGACTCGGAATCATTCCTCGTTACGCAAATGATGAATCGGAAATCAGATGGTTCGATGTGCCAGGATTGAACCTTATTCACGCAATCAACGCTTGGGATGAAGAAGATTCAGTCGTTCTTTTAGCTCCGAACATTTTATCAGTCGAACATACACTTGAGAGAATGGAGCTTGTTCATGCTTTAGTCGAGAAAGTGAGAATAGATCTGAAAACAGGAATAGTAACCAGAGATCCAGTTTCAGCAAGGAATCTCGATTTTGCGGTGATCAATCCGGCTTACATCGGAAAAAAGAATAAATTCGTGTATGCAGCTATCGGAGATCCGATGCCTAAAATTTCAGGCGTGGTTAAATTAGATGTATCCAACGGATGTCGCCGGGAATGCACGGTGGCTCGCCGGATGTACGGTGAAAGGTGCTACGGCGGAGAGCCATTTTTTGTGGCGAGGGAGCCGGAGAATCCGGATGCAGAAGAGGATGATGGATATGTTGTGTCGTATGTTCATGATGAGATTGCCGGAGAATCTAAGTTCTTGGTGATGGATGCAAAGTCGCCGGATCTTGATATTGTGGCCGCCGTGAAGCTGCCGCAGAGGGTTCCTTACGGCTTCCATGGGCTTTTTGTGAGGGAAAAGGACCTTAACCAGCTTTAGTCGGTCACTTTATTTTGCTTCTTCATACCATACAAGATTATTTACTTTGCGAATTATACAAATTTAATAATGTAAATTCTTCCAAAAAAAAAAATAATGTAAATAATATGTAATCACTAATATAATCAAGGTAAATATTTTCTTATTTAGTTTTTTTAATATTTTATCCAATTTCTCATTTCGAGGTTCGAGAAATACTTTTTAGGTGGATTCTCTTCCAATTAAAGCTTTCTGTATACACTAAAACTCAAACTCGAGATTTAGGTGCTGAAAAAATAAGTTCTGAATTTTAAATGTTGAATATTATAAGTGTGAAAATATTGAGTGATATAATTATTATAACGGTACTTTGTAAAAAGCAAAGTAACAATAGCGGACACCTTAGTTGATAATGTTTAACTTAAAATGTTAAGTTAAATATTTTGACTTACCAAAATAAATGTTTTTTAACTTAATTTACTAATTTAAGTGGTGGAGAAATAATTGTTATCAAACGCACTTAAATTAAATAAGTGTTTAATATTTTAATTTAAGTCATTAAGAGGGTTATCAATCAGACATTAGTTTAAAAGATTGTTTTTTTAGTTTTCTATAGACTTTAAAATTTATATTTTAAATATGTGAGAGAATTATGTAAAATGTGCTAAGTATAATTTTTATACTTTTTCACATTTAAATTAAGGGGTGTTTGTTTTGAGCGTTTCAGGAAATGGTAATAGAAAAATGAAGTTTTTTTTGTTGGTGAATAGAAAATGAAAGATCATGCTTTTTGCCTCCTTTTAATATTATAAAAAAGTAACAAAATGTTACATATATTACAAATTTTTTACAAAAAGTTACATATATTTATATATTTTACTATATGTACCCAAAATTTATAATATATATTTTATTTTGTTAGAAATTAAATGCATAGTTATTTTTTTTTAAGTAAGTTAAATTAATGATACAGAAAATATATATTACTAAAGAATTAATAAAAAGATGTGATATGATAGTAGGTTTTATGTGATCGAGTAGTTGTAGAGTATAAGGATTGGAGAATGATAGTATAACGAAGTTTAGTTTATTGAATGAGTCTTTACAATGATAATGTGTCGAGATGTAGCGTGCCTATTGAGTATTTAAAGAGTATGATTGGAGATACTCTTACAGCTCCAAAAACTTTTTTAATTACATGGCTCAACATAGTATAAATAATTTAACTCTTAGAGGGTAGAGACTATAGTTACTTTGTTTTTGACAAAGTAACCATTACTTTGCGTCTTACATAATACATGAACCATTACTTTGCGTTTATAGGGTTAGACTATGCTTACTTTGTTTTTGACATTTAACATGAACCACATTTTTTATTTTACAAAATCACATTTTTTTTTGAAACTTTTTCTCTAAAAACTCATTCTCTCTTCTAACCAAACAACACTTAAATGACATCAAAATAAAAAATTTCAAAGATTAAAGTTTCTTAAAATATCATTAACTCTTTAAATTTTTTTATTTTGAAACCGTCAACGGTCGTCGTGAAATGTTGAGGGACCACGTGTATTAAGAAAGTGTAAAGTTTAGTGGTAATACCGTTAAGAATTAAAGTTCAATGGCAATACGTTAAAATAGGTGTAATTTACCTAAACTGTAAGGACCTTGATGTATTAAGTAAAAAAGAATCATCAAAACTTGTTGATATGACACGTGCTTCTCCTGAATAAGCTGCAGTTTTTGAAGTGTACAATTACTCTAAAATTGGATATATATAGAGTACAAAACAAAACATATGAATCCTAACATTAATTGATGATCAAGGGACCCACCATATATGCACCATCAAAATCTCATACACTTATAACATCTCCAATAGGGTGACATGACTCTCTAAATTGTCAAATTTAACTAGCCATTTAGAGAGTGACCACTCCAACAAGGTGACATAATTTTCTAAAATAAATAACTAGCCATTTTCACTAGCTAAATTTGGCTAGTCTCTTTGGCTAGCTATTTCTATTTTTTATTCCTTTTTTCTCTTTCCACTTTGTATCTTTTTTCTATTTTTTCTATTTTTCTTTAAATTTAATCACTTTTAATAATAAAATAATCAAATAGAGAGTCAAATAGCTAGCATGATTGGAGCAAAACATAAATTTGGCTAAACTAATATTTTATATTATTTTAGAGAGTCAAATAGCTAGTTAGTGTTGGAGATGCTCTTATTAGTGTTTCAGGTGGGGCGATATAAACTCGTCACGTACTATTTACAAAACCTGAACCATCACCCGGAAAAAGTACTATTTACAAAACCTGAACCATCACCCGGAAAAAGAAACCATATGGTGTTATCGAAATAAAATTCGCCAATAAGACTACATATGATGAGGGCATCTCTTCGTCATATATGAATCCGGAACCAAGAGACGAGACGCGGGGGAGACCATCCGAAGAAGGCGAGAGCAAAGGCAGCCAGCAGGGGACGCGGGGCGTGCCTCCTCATGCGCGGAGCGTGGGAAGCTCTGTTTTCGGGAAAAAGTCCAGTAGTCAATCCACGCGGGGCGTCCCACCTTGTACGCGGAGCGTGGGGCCAGCCTCCGGAGTAAATAGTGTCCAGGAGGTCAATCACGCGGGGCGTACCACCATAGACGCCACGCGTGAAACCCACCAGCCTGAGTTTCCAAGTCTAGAAGGTCAAGAACGCGGGGCGTGATGCAGGGGGCGCAGGGCGTGCGCGGGAGAGAAGACTTCTCCACCAAGTTCTCATTTGTTGGGGACCATTTCTGCCCCATATGAATTTACTGTTTTGCCACTACTCTTTATTTACTAAGCTACCCTTAGTACTTCGCTCCCCATTTTGGCCTTATCCATGATGCTAGAATGAAAACCCTACTTGAGGGCTTTGGGGTTCTTTCCCTCTTATTTGGAAGGAGTATATAAGTTCCTTATTTTGTAATGTTGGACAACTTTTTATGAAATCAATACCAAAGCCTCCATTGGAGCTCAAGGTTCATCCTTGTTTTGGGTTAATCCAACCTTCAAGTTTAGCTTGAGAAGATTGAAATCTTTGTGAGTTTAAGATTAAAACTCTCAGTCGACTTTAATCTACATCAGTTGGTATCAGAGCCGAGTCATTTTCCTTCCCGGAGACTTTTTCTCGGAAATGGTTCAACCACGTATCACAAACGAACCCACCAGATCCATGGAGCAATGCGTTGATATGCTAGAAGGCGCCGTGAGACAACTAACGGACTCTTTACGAGTGTTAGACGAGAAGCACGACTCAAGTAAACGAGATATCCTTTTTGCCATTGAAGGGTTAAAACTCGAAGGTCGAAACGCTCAAGCTCTTCTAACCGAAGAACCTCACTGGCGACACGAAGAGCAAGTCCGCCCCCAAAATGAACGACAATCGACACCACCCCCAAGGCGAAATTATGCACCCCAACCAATGGACCTCCGGGTTCAAGAGGTAAGGCGAGCTAATCTCGTGATTATTAGAAATGTAGATAGTGATAGTGATGGGGATTTATTTGATGATTATGATATGCCCAGGATTGCTAGGAATATAGGGATTAGGATTGATGACAATGCTTTGAATGATAGACCTAGGCATGATATGAATGCAAATGATGTTGTTGGTCTCGTGCATGTGCGTGCCGGGAATATGGATATTGTGCATAATGATGTTGTAGGTGGTTATGAGAGGGAGAATATCGGTTTGAATGATCTGTATGGGGGTCGGGGTAATGAAAGAGGCAAATATAGAGGCGAGCCGAATATGAGAATGGCGTATGGCGGAAACTTTGAGAGGGATGATGCTTTCAAATTGAAAGTGGACTTACCGTCGTTTGGGGGAGAACTCGACATAGAGGGTTTTCTCGATTGGTTGCTTGAAGTGGAAAGGTTCTTTGATTACGCAGGTATACCGGAGGATCGGAAAGTCCGTTTAGTGGTTTATCGGTTGAAAGGAGGAGCTTCGGTTTGGTGGGATAACGTGAAAGAGGGGAGAAGAAGAGGCAGAAGGGAGCCGATTAGATCTTGGCTTAGAATGAATTCGATGTTGAGAGAGAGGTTTCTACCACCCGACTACGAGCAATACATTTATAGCTCCTATCGGAATTGCTCTCAAGGTGCGAGGAGTGTGCACGAGTACACCTCGGAGTTCTTGCGGCTTTCGGCAAGGGCTAACTTGTCGGAAACCGAAAGCCAAAAGAATTCAAGGTATCTTGAAGGATTACGATACAACATCCAAGATCGGATTGGAACACAAATGGTGATTTGGGTCCAAAACGCCCGTAACCTAGCATTGAAGGCCGAATCACAGTTGAGTTTGAGGGGACATGATGGCTATAGGAGAGCCGGGGTTGAGAATACGTATGGACGGAGATGAGCTTCCAAAGGAATTAACAAAGGTAAGGGCATTGCTAGTTCAAGCGATCCCAAGACGCCTAGTGCGGGAAAGGCACCTAGTGGGGATGTAAGGCCTTTCAAGGCGGCACAACCCCCTAGGGGAAACAACCCCTATGCAAGACCGGCTCCCTTCAAATGCTTTCGATGCAATAAGCTGGGTCACCGTTCCGATGAGTGCCCCAAGAGGAGAAGCGCCAATATGGTTGAACGGTATGAAGACGAGGATGAATATGATGATGAAGGGGATGTTTGTTGTGATCCGATTGATGATGAGTATGATGGGGAGTATGATGGTGGCCAAGCCATACATGTAGTGAGGAGACTCTTAGTCTCGAGTAAAGTAGAGGCGGACCAAAGGCACCAATTGTTCCGAACCCGATGTCTAGTGCAAGGGGTGAAGTGCAATGTGATCATTGATAGTGGCAGCCAAGAGAACATTATTAGCGACACCGTGGTTAAGAGGTTCGGTTTGGTTATTAAGGCGCACCCTAGTCCATATAGTGTGGGGTGGATCAAGAACGTGGGAGAGATGAAGGTCACCTAAAGATGTAGGGTACCCTTTGAGATTGGGGAGTACCGAGATGAAGTCTATTGTGATATTGTTGAGATGGATGCTTTCCACCTACTTTTGGGGCGTCCTTGGCAATTTGATAGAGATGCTACCCATGCCGGAAGGAGGAACACCTATCGGTTTGTAAAAGATGGAGTTCGGTATGTGCTCACACCTCTTGTAGGAGGGACTAAAACCAAAGGGAAGTCTACCTTGATCATTTTCCCAACTCACAAGGCGTTTATTAACGAGTGTGAGGAAAGTCAAACGGTCTATGTAGTTATGGTGAAATCTAGCACACCGTCGGATGGGGTAGGAAGCGAAGATGGAGAAGTTCCGGAAGATGTGGGAAGATTGCTTAATGAGTTCCGTGATGTATTTCCGGAAGAGTTACCATATGGATTACCACCTCTACGGGACATCCAACACCATATTGATCTCGTGCCGGGTGCTAGTTTGCCTAGTCTCCCTCACTATCGGATGAGTCCCAAGGAGAGTGAAGTGATGAAGGAGAAGGTGGAAGAGTTAATTGTTGAAACACCTTTCCACAAGATTTTGATTTGACAAAATCATCCATGATTAAGAGGCAATTAAATTTAAATGCTTTGATTTAATTGTACTAATGTGTTTGTTCATTATTGAGTGCAAAAATATATATAAAGTAAAGACAGGACAAAAGTCAGCACAAGCAAAGCTGAGTAGAACGGAACTCGGCATGACAGAATGTAAGCGGAGTGGAGTAGAACTTAGAAGCAAAACGAAGCTGACTAAAGTTAAAGATTTCTTCAGAAGCGGTTACATAGAGCGGAGCTGACCAAGAATGAACTCAGCTTAGAAGTTGAACATCCGAAGATTACGAAGAAAGCTGAATGACAGTCAGGACAGCATAAAGGATCCGTTCACTAAAGGACAAAGTCTGCAAATCTTCTGCACCAATAATTGGAACCTCGAAGACACATAAAAGACTAATTCCAAGAGTCATGGGTCATTGGATTATTGGTAAAAGACAACTGGCACAAACAGACAAGCCAGACGCAAGAAGACAAATCTGACGCCTGAAGAAAACAGAGAAAGGGAATGGCGGAGCAGTCTGAAGCTGGCCAGAAATTGTTCCCCAAAAGAGCCGTTTTGGTGTTAACGGTAACAACAATTCAAGATCCAAATCTGCAATTTCCTTCTATAAAAGGACAATGAAGATCCTTGGTTTATCACAAAATCATCAAGAGAAAAATACAAAGAGAGAAAATCTTGAAAGCACTCAAATACAAAAAGATCTTACACCAACTTTTCATTCTCTGTGTAAATGCTAGATTGATTGTTGTATAATCATCTAAAGTGTTCTTTAGCATAAAAAGAACAAGTTTGTGATCAATAGGAATATTGAGAGTGTTAAGCTGAGTGCTTGGTTGTAAGCATTTCAGTGGTAGAGAAATCTAGGTGCTGGGTTGTAGCATTTAGTAGGAGTTGAGTAGACGAATAGAGGAAGATACTCTTGCATATTCAACTGCCTTGTAATCGGTTTGTGCTCTACCTTTAAAGAGCTCAGTATTGGATTCAAAAAGCCCGGAGGACTCTGGGGACTGGACGTAGGCAGAGAGGCCGAACCAGGATAAGTGATACTGAGTAATCTCTGAACTCTCTCTCTTATATTATATGTGTTGTTTGCTATATTTACTCAGCATATAAATTGCCTAAGCTGACCTTGAGTAAATAAGTGGTGCTGAGTTAGAAGCTGACCTCCAAGAGTGTCAATTCTTAACTCACAAGAAAACAACTTTAGTCAACATCTGACTAAAGCCGTCTTGAAATATATCTCACCAAGCTGACCAAAAGCTGAGTTAATAAACTCTCAAAATAACTTCCAATCAGCTTAATTAAAACGCGAAAAAGTTATATTAGTTCCTAACCCCCCCTTGGAACTAATTACCAGGGACCAACAAGTGGTATCAGAGCCTAAGCTCACTACTCAAAGATTTAACAATCTTGAGCTGATCCCTAAAAATGGGTGAGAATAGTAGCACTCGGTTCTTTCCAGGAAACCAAACAACACAGATACTCCCTGAGGGACTATCAATCACTAGACCTCCCCTATTCTTTGGGTCAAATTATACATTCTGGAAGAATAGGATGAAAAACTTTATTCAAGCCACAAACATGAGTGCATGGCTTGCAATTGTTCAAGGTCAACATGAGCCATACAAAACTGTTAACGATGAGAAAATTGTTAAAAGTGAGGCTGAGTGGACAGAGCATGACCTCAGAAAATTACAAAACAATGCTTCGGCTATAAACATGCTTCACTGTGCGTTAGATGTTGCAGAATACAATAAGATTTCAGGTTGCGAGTCAGCACAGGAGATTTGGAAGAAGCTTGAAGTAACCTATGAAGGCACAAGCAAAGTTAAGGAGTCTAAAGTCAATCAACATATGAGACTCTACGAGCTGTTTGAGATGAATGAGAATGAAGACATCTCAGAAATGAACGCAAGGTTCACAAATATTATAAACGAGCTAAAAAGGCTTGGAAAGAACTTCACTGAAGAGGAACAGGTGAAGAAAATTCTGAGAAGTCTGCCTAAGAGTTGGCAAGCAAAGAAAACAGCCGTAGAAGAAGCTCAAGACTTGACTACCTATAAATATGATGAGCTGATCGGATCCCTGCTGACCCATGAAATCTCTATGAAAAACTTTAAAGCTAAAGAGAAAGAAAAATCAGAAGATAAGAAACAAAAGTCACTTGTCATGAAAGCTGACTCAACTGAAGCTGAGTCAACTGATGATGAGGAAATAGCCATGTTCACCAGAAAGATGAAGAAGCTGTTCAGAAGAAATGATAGAAACGGCAAAAGGTCATTTAGAAAAAATGACAAGTATAAAGCCGAGTCAAGTGACAAGTACAAGAAGGACAGCTCGAAGTCTGTCACATGCTTTGAGTGTCATCAAACTGGGCACATCAAGTCAAGCTGTCCCAACCTCAAAAAGGAGAAGAAGGGAAGCAAAAAGGCTATGGTAGCCACATAGAGTGACAGTGATGTGTCAACATCATCCGAAGCTGAGCAAAATGAAACAGCCAACATATGTTTCATGGCAGATGATGGAGCTGACCAATCCCAATCTAAGCAAGCTGACCTCTCTGAAGATTTCGAGCAGGAGGAAAACAACAATGAGGTAACATCCTTACTTTTGCTTAGAAATGAAATGGTAAATGCCCTAAGTGACTTATATACACTAACTAAGAAGTGTAACAAAAAGATTAAGGCACTCAGCAGGCGCTGTGATGAGATTGAAGGGGTCAAACTGAGTGACCTCTGATATCTTCTCCAGGACAACTCTGACTTGCATACCAACATGCAAATCTTACATAAGTTTGTCACAGAGGTTCAATCTGAGTCAAAGAAACTTAGAAAGGATATCACAATGTTACAGAGTCAAGGGAAGGGCTCAAATAGAAATAAACCCCATGCTAAGTACGCAAATACTAGTCAACATAAGCAAGTTACTCAATGTGAGTGTTGTGGAAAAAGGGGACACACAAGGGATGTGTGTTGGCATAACAAGCGGATTGTCCAATGTGACTTCTGCGGAAGAAAAGGGCATACCACAAAAGTATGTTGGCATGCCCAACACAATAATGCTGATCACACTCAGTTCAACCCACAAAGGGTACCTTTTTGTGATTTCTGTGGTAAACCAGGCCACACCATAAAAGCATGCCGTCACAAGTTAAAAATATGATTTTTCACCTGTTTATACTAACAAGAAAGGACCCAAAAGGAATTGGGTACCTAAAAATGAATAGTTTAAATTGCAGGTCAGCTTGACATGTGTGGAGAAGTCAAAACTATGGTATATAGACAGCGCATGCTCAAGGCATATGACAGGTGATGAAACTCAGTTCATCACACTAAAGCTTAAACGAGGTGGAAGTGTAAGCTTTGGAGACAACAAGAAGGGTAAGATAGTCGGTGTTGGTCCCTTATTTAGTTGCAAGTATAGTTCCAAGGGGGGGTTAGGAACTATTTAAACTTTTTCTCAATTTAGGCAGACTTCTTTTACTAAAGAAAAGGTTTGAACAGCGGCGCTAAGTAAACAGCAAGATACTGGCTTAGTCAACAGGTGACTAGGTCAGTTTCTGAGCTTGAGTCAGGAGATAGCACTTAGAGTCTATTCCTGAGCTCTTACGTTTTAATGCCCACAACTCAACTTGACCTTTTGACTTGGTCAGTTTTGATTGTTTAAGCAAGCAATATAAATAAGGAGTCAAAGGTTTAGAAATACTTCACTCAGCAGATTTATCCAGGTTCGGCTTCTTCTAAGCCTACGTCCTGTCCCCGGAACACGTCCGAGATTTCGAATCCTCTACTGAGCTCTTTAAAGGTAGAGCCTCAAACCTTTTACAATATCAGCAATTGAGTATGACAAGAGTACCTTCCTCTATACTTCTACTCAATCCTAATCTCTCCGCTGAGTACTTAAAACCGAGTACTCAGCCTCTCCTTTCTATCTCTAGAAATGATAAGTGTTTTTGTCCTAATACAAAAATGTGCTAAGACACTTTAGACGATTTACAATCACTCTAGACTTTTACACATATATGAAAATGTAGTGTAAGAATTTTGCTTTGCTTCTTGCTTGCAGAACTTGTAGAGATTTGGTCAGCGTAATGGCTTGATCAAGTTCTATATTTTGTGAAGCTTGTGATGGCACTATTTATAGAGACGTCTGGTCATTCGGTCATTTCAAATTTCGAAATAACCGTTGGAGGGAAACAGCTATGTGTCGTTGTCATCCTGACTTGCACAGAGCTCTCGGCCAATCACAATCGTGTATCTTCTGTCCTCGGTCAGCACAGCAGATGGTCTCTCCTTTTATGGTAAAGTCAACTGGACAGCATACTGTGTCGTCTGAACTTTGCCAAAAGAGGAAACACTTTGTCTGGAAGTTTTCCTTTGCCAGCTGCTGTCTTGTACGCTTTGTCGAGACTACTCAGCAGCTTCATTGTGAAGTTGTTCCTGAAGGTCTTCTAGATCCTTCCGATTGCTGAGTTGCGTTTTTGTTCAAAACGGCAACGTCTTGACATACACGGGCCGAGTGTACTGAGTTGTTTGACTTGGGCCTTGGCTTCCGTATTGGGCTTGGGCCTTCCAATCCTTATGACTTATAACATTTATACTCAACATTGAACAAACACATTAGTAGAATAAATCAAGGCATTTAAACTTAGTGTGTTTAGAATATGTATTTTAATTTATACTTAAACAATTTTGTCAAATCAAAATTATGTAGAAAGGTGTTTCAACAAACTCCCCCATTTTGATGTTGGCAAAACTGTTCAGCAAGGAACTCAGTATGAGCTCCCCCATGATAGTTGACCTAGTATAATTAAGCAAACTCCCCCGTAAGGGTTGAGCTACTGACTTAGTTTTTCTTAAGACATTTAAGGATTTAAATGAGTAAGTCTAAGGTCAGTTTTCAGATATAGGTCAGCTATATCACATATTCTATTTACTCAGTGTTAGGCGGAAGTTTTTAGACATATAAAGCGCGCTGAGTAATTTGTTGTTCAATGAGTTCTTATCAGAATATTTCATAAGTGTATAGGTTCATGTCAAACATGTTATCAGCATATCATTTAGTCAAATATTATAAGTGTTAAACAAAGCTGATATAAATGAAGATACATAATAACTCAGTACTTATTAGCATATATCATAACTCAGTATTTGAATAAGAAAAGTAAGTATGATATATAAGTTGAAAGAAGTCAGCAGTTACACAGCAAAAGAAATAAACATAGCACATAGATTACAAATGTTAAGACCTAGCCTATCTATTTCTTTTTCTTGCCCTGTGACTGACTTCGCTCGTACTGACGTCGCTCATGCTGAGCTCTGGCAGCTTGCGCTTTCTCCCCCGTTTTGTCAACTTTAGGGAGCTTGAACGCATCGGTTAAGACAGCACGAGAAAGTTCTTGTGAAAGCTCTTTTAGTTTGTCAGCACTTTCGTTTACGCCATCAAAAATGGCAACTCCATCAGCTGATACTTCAACTGGTATATAAAGATCAGCAGCACTGAGCATATTGACACTGAAAGCTTGAGCTTTGGCTTGCCAGATGAGAGCTTCAGAGAGGCCAGCAAAGACTTGGTGGAAAGTTTTCAAAAGAGCTGAGTTATAATGATGACGCTGGATATTATTATGACGGATGTGATTGAAGGATTGCTGTGCGAGAGATAGCAACTCATTCTGTTTCAACGCGTCAGTATCCATCTCATGTTTGTTGAGGTTAAGTAGCCTGATGGCCTCACCGATTTGCTCAACTGAGCACTGACTATAGTACACCATTTGCTCATTTGTCTTAAGTTGCTCAGTATGAAGCTGAGCAAAAAGCATCTTGAGTTCTGAAGAAGTGGCGTAGTCAGTGTTCACAGTAGATAACTTCTGAACTTACTGATGGAGAGAGTTCAGATGTTGAATTGTTGACAGTTGTATCTCTGCCAACTTGGCAAGTGAATCCTGCTTAGCTTGCTGGGCTTGGAATGACAAGACTACATTCAGCAGATCCTTGAGTCCCTTGACTTCGTTGAGAAGTAGAGTGACCTGGGAGAGCTGAGTTGTCTTAGGAATTGAAGATCCAGCAGCAGGCGAAGCGGAGTGTTGAAGATCGTGGATGAGTGCTTGTACTGAGTCAATGAGCTTTTTGCCGGACTCAGTGGCATCCCGATGTACATCAGTATGACCAGAAGAAAGTGGAGTGAAAGGAGTACCCTGGTCAGTGACTGGATGACTTGGCTCAATCTACACTTGAGTTGGAGGTAAAGTTGATTGATCAGCAAAGAGGTTGGTGATGGAAGTCATAACCCGAACACTGTCTGTGCTGACGGCAGAAGGATGAGGAGTCAGCACCATGCTTGAGGAAACAGCATGGACAGTGCTTGGTTCAACCTAACTTGTTGAAGTGGTGGAAGTGGTATGTTCGGCATGTTCCTGTTGAGAAGAAACAGAGGCTTGTTTTTCCAACGGCGTTGTAGTAGAGGAAGTTGAGGGCCGTTTGAAAAATTTTAATTTGACGGTAGAAGGATCCTTTGTTGTCTTGGAGAGGACAAGTTCAGGAATAGATGGTGATTGCACAGGAGGTTCACTGACCATTTTCTCACTGGCCTTAACCATCTTTCGCCTTCTACGCGGTGGAGTGGTATGATGAGCAGGTTCTTCTGAGTGAGTAGGAGAAGGTTCCTTGTGCTCAGTATGGGTCTGGTCAGCATGCTCAACTTGCTCAACTTGCTCAACTCCAACAGCTAACTTGGTGTCAGTTTGCACAGCTCCACATTCTAACCCAGTGTTAGCATTTTCAACCTCGATTTCGCTGTCATACTCTTCAGACTCCTCAGCGTCATCCTGACCGCTGGCTTCAGCTTCTTCTTCAGCAGTGCTGTCTCCATCAAGTTCTTCCTCAACTTGGGAGATGAAGTGGTCATCTAACTAGACCTCAGTTTCCTCAGCATCAGTACCCTGGCATTGAGTGAAATGAGAATCACTCGGTACAATAAAGTCGGTTGGTATAACGTGCAGAGGTGCCAGTGTTGAAGTCTTTTGCTTTTTTTGAGGTAGTTCAGCAGCTTCCTCAGTTTCAGGCTCATCTTGCCCGGTTCTCTTTTCAACTGACTTTCCAGCTGACCTCTGCCTCTTTGCAGGAGACTCAACATTTGGTGAAGGAGTCTCAACAGACTTTCTCTTGCGAGAAGTTGGGGCCTTAGATCGTCGCCCTTTCTGAGGCACAGTAGTGGATTCCTCAGCTTGGTCTGTTTGACCAGCAGCAGCAACTTTTCCCTTCTTCAAAGGTTGTCCAAATTTAAGTGCCCTCAGCGAGGCAGCTGTGATTTCGGTTCCTCTGAAAGCTTCCTCACCTTCGAGGTCAATCTTGTGGTCGATGAGGATCCTGGTGATGATTGATCCCAACCTCATTATACCCGTGCTGCGTAGGAACCCAGCAACTAAGAAAACCGGCATGTTGATGGGGGTGTACATCAGCATGTGCCATATGAAGCACTGTTCAAAGTTGGTTGCTGATGTAGTGCAGTTGATCTTTGGGTAAATGAAGTAGCTCAGCAGGTAGTGAGCCATCTTCTGATGCTGTCCCATTGAAGATGCTGAGATCTCTCCTGAGTGACCCTCAGGTTTGCAGAAGGTATGGACGTAGTCGATTTTGTCCTGATCTCCTGACTTCCTCAGCCTTACTCCCTCAGTTTTGAGCTGGAGGAGATTTCCTATGTACAGAGGGTTGATGAAGATGGTTTTCCCTTTTACTTCTGTGCTTAGGTAGTCGGTGGAGTCACTGGCAACCTTGAGGTTGTGGTAAAATTCTCTTACTAGGTCAGGATAGGTCTCATCCCTGACCGAGAACAGCCCAGTCCATTCGTTCTTTGCTATCCATTCGGCAAATGGCTGTTCGTTCTGTACAAAGTGCTCCGAAACCCATATGGAGGGTTCTACCTTCCATTCAGATATATTGTCGAAGACCTTGGAGTAGGTCCTAATCTTAACAGCTTTCTCTTTGCCAGAAGTTTGGCCAGTTTTACCCTTGCTCGGTGTAGAAGGGTTTTGTGAAGGTTCATCAGAGCTGGACTTTTGGTGGCCGGCACCGGAGACTTTGAAAGATAACTTAGTCATTCTTCGAAGATGGAGGAGTTAGAGGAATTTGAGAGAAAAGAAGTTCTAAGTGATTTCTTTGCCTTAAGAATTGATTAAGCGTAAAGAGTAAAAGATGGGGAAATACCCATAATTTATAGACGAATTGAACGGTGTGGATCTTAATCGAATCCATGTGTCAGTTTTGCCTTGGGATCATGTACCGACAATGATCCTGGCATTTATGACACATTACGGCGAATACGTCATCCTAGGCTATACGCGTGCTTTGCATTTATGCTAACGGATTAATCACTCAGTATTTAGAATGTCAAGGGTTTGATATTCTGAGTGGTATTTAAGGATGATTTTAAGTTCAAGTTCTAAACTAATTTACTCAACTATGCAAGTTTTACTCAGTTATTGTATATTCAGACAGTTCCGATGAGTAACTCAGCAAACAATAAATCATTCAGTATGTAATTCACTCAGCATTCATATTCATTTAGCACAGGAATTCACTGAAGAGGATTAAACATACCAATTGCTTCTTTCAGTATGCTGAACTGCTCACGAGCCAGTGGCTTCGTGAAGATATCCGCAAGCTGTTCGTCCGTTGGGACAAAGGTCAGCTTGATCTCACCCTTGAGTACATGGTCTCTAATGAAGTGATGTCTGATGCTGACATGCTTCATTCTGCTGTGTTGAATTGGGTTCTTGGACAGATCAATTTCACTTTTGTTGTCACATTTGACCTCAATTGTCTTCGTTTGAACACCATAATCTTCAAGTTGTTGCTTGATCCATAGGACTTGAGCAACACAATGACCAGCAGCAATGTACTCAGCTTCAGTGGTGGACAAGGCTACTGACGCCTGCTTTTTGCTGAACCAGGATACAAGACAGCTTCCTAAGAAGTGGCATCCTCTAGAGGTGCTTTTACGTTCCAGCTTATCTCGTCCATAGTCAGCGTCAGTGTATCCGATAAGTGTAAAATCATGAGTATTTGGATACCACAAACCTGCGTTCACTGAGCTTTGCAAATATCTAAGGATTCTTTTTACAGCAATGTAATGAGATTCCTTAGGGTTAGATTGATATCTAGCACAGTAGCATACTGAAAACTGAATGTCCGGTCTACTGGTTGTTAAGTAAAGTAGAGAGCCTATCATACCTCGATATAACTTGCTGTCTACTGACTTACCATTCTCATCAGCGCAGAGGACAATGTCAGTGCCCATAGGAGTGGATATTGGCTTGCAATTTTCCAAGTCATATTTCTTTAAGATCTCCTTGGCATATTTGGCTTGACTGATGAAGATGCCATTCTTTCCTTGTTTAATTTGAAGACCGAGGAAGAAGTTGAGTTCTCCCATCATAGACATTTCAAACTCAGTCTGCATTTTTTTGCTAAACTCCTTGCACATTGATTCGTTAGTTGCACCAAATATTATATCATCAACATAAATTTGGGCCAGCAGGGTATCTTTACCCTTTTTCTTAATGAATAAGGTTGTATCAGCTTTGCCCCTGACGTAATTTTTAGTCAGCAGGAAACTGGTCAGCCTCTCATACCAAGCACCTGGTGCTTGTTTGAGGCCGTACAGAGCCTTTTTGAGTTTGTAAACATGGTTTGGGAACTTAGGGTCCTCAAAACCTGGAGGTTGGTTTACATAAACCTCCTCGTTTATAACTCCATTAAGAAATGCACTTTTGACATCCATTTGGAATAATTTAAAATTCATGTAAGATGCATATGCACATAATATTCTAATTGCCTCTAGCCTTGCCACTGGGGCAAAGGTCTCACCGTAGTCTATACCTTCTTGCTGACTGTAGCCCTGAGCTACAAGCCTTGCTTTGTTCCTGACTACGTTTCCTTGTCCGTCCATCTTGTTCCTGAAGACCCATCTTGTTCCGATGGTCTTTTGACTCTTTGGATGAGGCACTAACTCCCATACATCATTTCTTCGAAATTGATCGAGCTCCTCTTGCATTGCGTTCATCCAGAATTCATCGTACTCAGCTTCAGCGAAATTCTTCGGTTCTTGTACTGAGACGAAAGCAACATTGCTGAGGTACTTCCTGAGTTGATTCCTCGTCATCAGGGTATTCCCAGCAGAATCAAGGATTGCACTTTTAGAGTGCCCTCTTGGAATCCTTATTTCTTTGGGTAGATTCATGTCTTGTGCTGTTCCTGTTTCAACAATCTCTACAGAAGTAGATGGGTCAGTAAAAGTAATCTTAGGTTCACTCTTACTCTTGGTCAGCCTTTTCGTGAATGACTTAGTAGCTGGTTCTGAGTCAGCGATGGTTACTGAGTTTGGATCATCTTCGGTCAGCGGCTGGTATCTACCTGCAGGGTCAGTTTCATCGAACTCTACATGTATTGACTCTTCTAAAACTTGAGTTCGCTTATTAAAAACTCTGTAATGTTTGCTGTTTGTTGAGTAGCCCAGAAAGATAGCTTCATCAGCTTTTGAATCAAACTTTGCTGAGCTATCTTTGGTATTTAAAATAAAACATCTACAGCCAAAGGCACGAAAGTATCCAATATTGGGCTTTCGTCCTTTCCAAAGTTCATAGGGGGTTTTCTTGAGTATAGGTCTAACTAGAGCCCTATTAAGAATGTAGCATGCTGTGTTAACAACCTCTCCCCAAAGTTACTTTGGAAGCCTATGCTCATCCAGCATTGTCCTGGCTATTTCAACCAGAGTTCTGTTCTTCCTTTCTACAACCCCATTTTGCTGAGGTGTTCTAGGAGCAAAAAAATTGTGGTCAATGCCGCTGGCTTCATAGAATTCAACAAACTTTTGGTTTTTGAATTCTCCACCGTTATCACTACGGATATGAGCTAATTTTAGGTCTTTTTCATTTTCAATTTTTCTAACCAAATTTGAAAATGTCTCAAAGGTCTCATCCTTGCTGGTCAGCAAGATAACCCACGTATACCGAGAGAAGTCATCTACAATGACCAAGGAAAATCTTCTTCCACCCAGACTCAGCGGCTGGACTGGACCAAAGAGATCCAAGTGTAGTAATTCTAACGGACGTTTAGTTGAGACAATGTTTTTACTGTGAAAAGATTGTTTGGTTTGTTTTCCAGCTTGGCAAGCGTGGCATAATTGATCTTTTTGAAATTTAAGTTCAGGCAGTCCCTCAACCAATTGCTTTCTTGCTAGTTTGGCCAGGAGGTCCATGCTTACATGACCAAGTCTCATGTGCCATAGCCAGGAATTTTCTTCCTTTGTTACTAAGCACACAGTTTTTGAAAACTTTTTCTCTAAGTCTAGCATAAAGACATTATCTATCCGAGGGGCAGTTAAAATTAACTCATTAGTTTTACCCTCGTATATTTTACATCTAGTAGCATCAAATATAACTTTTCTCCCATTGTCACATAGCTGAGCTACACTGAGTAAGTTATATTTGAGTCCGCTGACTAGAGAGACAGATTCAATAGTAGGATTACCTCCGATGGTTCCTGAGCCTACTATCTTACCCTTCTTGTTGTCTCCAAAACTTACACTCCCTCCTCGTTTACGTTCAAACGTGATGAACTGAGTTTCATCACCCGTCATATGCCTTGAGCATACGCTGTCAATATACCACATCTTTGACTTCTCGGCACATCTCAGGCTTACCTGCATTGTAACTAGTTACTTTTAGGTACCCAATTCTTTTTGGGTCCTGACTTGTTAGGTGCAACAGGTATAGCATCATATTTTATTTTATGGCGACATACATGGACAGTATGGCCATTCTTTCCACAGAAGTCACAACTGACCTTCTGTTTAGGATTTTTTACTGACTTGTCAGCACCCCAGTGCTGAGCGTGCCAGCACACTTTAGTAGTGTGTCCTAACTTCCCACAAAAGTCACACTAGACTTTTCGCTGGGGATTCCATCTCTGCTGAGTACCTTGGTACTGAGTTCTCAGAGGAATGTTATTTTTTTTAGGAACCTTTAGTTGATTCTGTATGGTTGTGACGTCCTTCCTCAGTTTCTTTGAAACTGACTGGACTTCAGACCCATACTCATGCATGATCTTCATGTTATCATGCAGAGTCGAATTGTCCTGAAGAAGGTATCTGAGGTCACTCAGTTTGACCTCTTCCACTTCGTCACAGCGCCTGCTGAGTGCTCTAACCTTTTTTATTACACTTCTTAACAAGTGTATAGAGATCACTCAGGGCATTAACCATATCGTTTCTGAGCTGGGGAAGAGAAATTACCTCATTTGATTGCTGTTCATCATCTGATGCGATGGATGGGTCAGCATGCTCAGAGACGCATGGCTCAGCAAATTCGTCAGCCATAAAGCATATCTTCGCTGACTCGGTGGCCTCAGTTTCTGTTGATGAAGATTCATCACTGTCACTCCAAGTAGCCACCATTGCCTTCTTCCCACTCTTCTCGTCTTTCCTCAGCGTGGGGCAGTTTGACTTAATATGGCCAGCTTGATGGCACTCAAAGCATGTAATGGGCTTTGAGCTGTCCTTTCTGTATTTGCTGTCGCTTGAGTCAGCCTTATACTTATCAAACTTTTTGTAAGGCTTTTTAGAATATTTGTCATTCTTCCTGAACAACCTCTTCATCTTTCTTATGAACATGGCCATCTCCTCATCATCAGTTGAACTCCCGTCAGTGGAGTCAGCCTTCATGACAAGTGACTTCTGCTTCTTGTCATCAGATTTTTCCTTCACCTCAAAGTTTTTCATGGATATCTCATGGGTCAGCAATGAACCGATGAGTTCGTCATATTTGTAGGTAGTTAAATCCTGAGCTTCCTCAACTGCTGTCTTCTTTGCTTGCCAGTCTTTTGGAAGACTCCTGAGTATCTTTTTGACTTGTTCTTCCTCAGTGAAGATTTTCCCAAGTCTCTTGAGCTCATTAATGATGTTGGTGAACCTTGCGTTCATGTCTAAAATGCCCTCATCTTTGTTCATTTCGATCAGCTCGTACAGTCTCATCTGCTGATTCACCTTGGATTCTTTTACTTTGTTTGTTCCCTCGTAGGTGACTTCCAGCTTCTTCCAGATCTCTTGTGCCGACTCACAACCTGAGATTTTGTTATATTCTGCAGCATCGAGCGCACAGTGAAGCATATTGATAGCCGAAGCATGGTTTTGAAGCTTCTTAAGATCATCCTCTGTCCATTTGGCCTCAGCTTTTATAACTGTTTGACCAGCCACAACCTCAACAGGTACAAACGGCCCTTGGACTATAGATAGCCAGGCACTCATGTTTGTAGCCTGAATGAAGTTTTTCATCCTATTCTTCCAGAAGGTATAGTTTGACCCGAAGAATAGGGGAGGCCTAGTAATGGACAGCCCCTCAGGCAGTATTTGAGTTGTTTGGTTTCCAGGGAGAAACCGAGTGTTGTTTTCGCCCATGGTAGGGATCAGCTCAAGGTTGTTAGACCTTTTACAGTGAGCTTTTAAGCTCTGATACCACTTGTTGGTCCCTTATTTAGTTGCAAGTATAGTTCCAAGGGGGGGTTAGGAACTATTTAAACTTTTTCGCAATTTAGGCAGACTTCTTTTACTAAAGAAAAGGTTTGAACAGCGGCGCTGAGTAAACAACAAGATACTGGCTTAGTCAACAGGTGACTAGGTCAGTTTCTGAGCTTGAGTCAGGAGATAGCACTTAGAGTCTATTCCTGAGCTCTTACGTTTTAATGCCCACAACTCAACTTGACCTCTTGACTTGGTCAGTTTTGATTGTTTAAGCAAGCAATATAAATAAGGAGTCAAAGGTTTAGAAATACTTCACTCAGCAGATTTATCCAGGTTCGGCTTCTTCTAAGCCTACGTCCTGTCCCCGGAACACGTCCGAGATTTCGAATCCTCTACTGAGCTCTTTAAAGGTAGAGCCTCAAACCTTTTACAATATCAGCAATTGAGTATGACAAGAGTACCTTCCTCTATACTTCTACTCAATCCTAATCTCTCCGCTGAGTACTTAAAACCGAGTACTCAGCCTCTCCTTTCTATCTCTAGAAATGATAAGTGTTTTTGTCCTAATACAAAGATGTGCTAAGACACTTTAGACGATTTACAATCACTCTAGACTTTTACACAGATATGAAAATGTAGTGTAAGAATTTTGCTTTGCTTCTTGCTTGCAGAACTTGTAGAGATTTGGTCAGCGTAATAGCTTGATCAAGTTCTATATTTTGTGAAGCTTGTGATGGCACTATTTATAGAGACGTCTGGTCATTCGGTCATTTCGAATTTCGAAATAACCGTTGGAGGGAAACGGCTATGTGTTGTTGTCATCCTGACTTGCACAGAGCTCTCGGCCAATCATAATCGTGTATCTTCTGTCCTCGGTCAGCACAGCAGATGGTCTCTCCTTTTATGGTAAAGTCAACTGGACAGCATACTGTGTCGTCTGAACTTTGCCAAAAGAGGAAACACTTTGTCTGGAAGTTTTCCTTTGCCAGCTGCTGTCTTGTACGCTTTGTCGAGACTACTCAGCAGCTTCATTGTGAAGTTGTTCCTGAAGGTCTTCTAGATCCTTCCGATTGCTGAGTTGCGTTTTTGTTCAAAACGGCAACGTCTTGACATACGCGGGCCGAGTGTACTGAGTTGTTTGACTTGGGCCTTGGCTTCCGTATTGGGCTTGGGCCTTCCAATCCTTATGACTTATAATATTTATACTCAACATTGAACAAACACATTAGTAGAATAAATCAAAGCATTTAAACTTAGTGTGTTTAGAATATGTATTTTAATTTATACTTAAACAATTTTGTCAAATCAAAATTATGTAGAAAGGTGTTTCAACAGTCGGCTCAGGTACTATCGGAGGTAACCCAACTATTGAGTCTGTCTCCTTAGTTAAAGGTCTTAAATACAATCTGCTGAGTGTAGCTCAGCTTTGCAAGAGCGACAGAAAGGTTGTATTTGATGATACTAAGTGTCAAATACTCGAGGGAAATACAAATGAATTAATTTTAACTGCCCCTCGTGTAGAAAATCTATACATGTTAAACTTAGAAAAACAGTTTTCTAAAAACATATGCTTAGTGTCTAAAGAGGACAACTCCTGGCTATGGCATAGAAGACTTGGGCATGTCAGCATGGACCTTCTTGCCAAATTAGCTAGAAAGCAATTAGTTGAGGGATTACCCAAATTAAAGTTTGAAAAAGATCAACTGTGTAAAGCTTGTCAGCAAGGCAAACAAACTAAAAAGTCATTTCATAGCAAAAATATTGTCTCAACCAAAAGACCATTGGAATTACTACACTTGGATCTTTTCGGACCTATCCAGCTACTCAGCTTGGGAGGTAAGAAATTTTCCTTGGTTATTGTAGATGATTTCTCTCGGTACACCTGGATCATCTTGCTGAGCTGCAAGGATGAAACTTTTGAGATGTTTACCACACTGATTAAAAAGCTTGAAAATGACAAAGACCTAAGAGTAGCTCACATTAGAAGCGACAATGGTGGAGAATTCAAAAACCAACAGTTTGATGAATTTTGTGAAATCAGTGGTATTGACCACAATTTCTCCGCTCCTAGAACACCTCAACAAAATGGGGTTGTTGAAAGGAAAAATAGAACTATTGTCGAAATAGCTAGGACAATGCTGAGTGAAAATAGGCTTCCAAAGTACTTCTGGGGTGAAGCTGTTCACACGGCATGTTACATACTGAATAGGGCTCTAGTTAGACCTATACTTAAAAAAACCCCATATGAACTTTGGAAAGGTCGAAAGCCCAACATTGGATACTTTCGTGCCTTTGGGTGTAAATGCTTTATACTCAATACAAAAGACAACCTTGCTAAATTTGATGCTAAAGCTGACGAGGCGATCTTTTTAGGGTACTCAACAAACAGTAAAGCATATAGAGTATTTAATAAAAGAACTCAGGTTGTAGAAGAGTCTGTACATGTTGAGTTCGATGAAACTGACCCTACAGGTAAGTCAGCTCAGCCTGAAGAAGATGAACCAGGCTCAGCTTCCACTGCTCAACCAGAAGCCTCTGTGTCATCTATACAGGAGCTGACCCAAGGTAAGCAAGAAATTGAAATATCATTTGCTGACCAATCTATTCCTGTAGAGATTGTAGAAACACCTCTTCCAAACGACTCAACACTGCCCAAGGAAATAAAGATCCCAAGAGGACATACAGAACAGGCCATTCTTGATGCCGCCAACAACAAATTAATGACCAGAGATCAGCTTAGAAAATACCTCAGCAATGTTGCATTCGTCTCAATATATGAGCCAAAGAACTTTGCCGATGCTGAGCAAGACGAGTATTGGATCAATGCTATGCAAGAGGAACTTGACCAATTCACTAGAAATGAGGTATGGGATTTAGTACCTAAACCTAGGAATCAAAAGCCCATAGGAACCAAGTGGGTCTTTAGAAATAAGCTAGATGAGCATGGAAATGTGATTAGAAACAAAGCTCGACTTGTAGCCCAAGGCTATAGTCAGCAAGAGGGTATAGACTATGGAGAAACATTTGCTCCTGTTGCTAGATTAGAAGCTATACGTATATTGTGTGCCTATGCCAGTTACATGAATTTTAAACTATACCAAATGGATGTAAAAAGTGCGTTTCTTAATGGCTTTATAAACGAAGAGGTATATGTTAATCAACCTCCTGGGTTTGAAGATCCAAAGTTTCCAAACCACGTTTATAAACTCAAAAAGGCCCTGTACGGCCTAAAGCAAGCTCCAAGAGCTTGGTATGAGAGGTTGACCAACTTCCTACTGACCAGGAACTATGTCAGGGGAAAAGCTGACACAACCTTGTTTATTAAGAAAAAGGGTAAACATACCCTACTTGCACAGATATATGTAGATGATATAATATTTGGTGCTACTGACGAATCTTTGTGCAAAGAATTTAGCCAACAGATGCAAACTGAGTTCGAAATGTCCATGATGGGTGAACTCAACTTTTTCCTTGGACTTCAAATCAGACAAGGTAAGAATGGCATCTTTATAAGTCAGTCTAAGTACACCAAGGAAATGTTGAAGAAATTCAGCATGGTAGATTGCAAACCAATATCAACCCCCGTGGGAACTGATACTGTCCTATGCAAGGATGAGAAGAGTAAGTCAGTTGATAGTAAACTCTATCGAGGTATGATAGGTTCTTTACTCTATCTCACTACTAGTAGACCGGATATTCAATACTCAGTATGCTATTGTGCTAGATATCAAACTGACCCCAGGGAATCTCATCTAACGGCTGTGAAAAGAATTTTTAGATACTTGCAAAGCTCAGTTGATGCAGGTCTATGGTATCCAACCTCAAATGACTTCACACTCATTGGATATACTGATGCTGACTATGGACGAGATAAGCTAGAACGGAAGAGTACTTCGGGAGGATGTCATTTTCTCAGAAGCTCTCTAGTATCTTGGTTCAGCAAGAAGCAATCATTCGTAGCCCTATCTACAACTGAAGCTGAGTACGTGGCTGCTGGAAGCTGTGTTGCTCAAGTCCTATAGATAAAGCAACAGCTTGAGGATTATGGAGTCAAAACAAAGACAATAGAGATCAAATGTGACAACAAAAGTGCCATTGATCTATCAAAGAACCTAGTCCAACACAGCAGGATGAAGCATGTTAGCATAAGGCATCACTTCATCAGAGATCATGTACTAAAAGATGAGATCAAGCTGACCTATGTGCCAACAAATGATCAGCTTGCAGATATCTTCACAAAGCCCTTGGCACGAGAACAATTCAACACACTAAGGGAAGCAATTGGTATGTCAAATCCACTCTAACTAAATCTGTATTGAATAATTGCCATGTGAGTGGAAATTTGAATGATTGTGCAAATGCCATGTTGAGTAAAATATCTACTCCTTACTAAGTTTGAAAATGGAAAAGCCACCCTATGCTGAATTGACATATATATTGAGTGATGATACTGAGTAGGCATAAAAGCTGAGTAAACATTCTATGCTGAGTAGATAAATGTATTGAGTAATCACTCTATGCTGAGTACATATACATGCTGAGTGAGTAACGTATGTTGAGTTAATTAGAGATAGAAAAAATTATCTTCACAAAAGTTAGGCACTCAATATCGCAAATGCTTCGAATTCTAGAAAAATAAAAAAGAAACCCACTTGCGTAAAAATGAACCTACACGTGTAACCTCTGGCACCTTGGAAAGACGCACATTAATGGCAAATCCCATGCGCCGAAGATGTCATAAATGACAGAATCTTTGTCGGTTGAACGTCCCTAGGTAAAACGGCTAGTTAATGAATAGGGGCCGCCGTAAATCTATATAAAAAGTGGAAGAATCCCCACTCTTCACTCTTTACGCTTGTAATCTCCTGCAATCGAACTTCTCTCTCTCCTTAAAACCTCAAAACCTTCAACAATGGCTTCCGGCAAAGACAAAACCCCTAAAACTCAAACCTCAAACAAACCCACTCAGGCTGACCTCGCCGGTTCCTCACAACCAGTGAAAAGAACCATGATTAAGGTTCACAAAAAGATTGCCAATCTGGAGGTTCTAAAATGCTGATGGTTTTCTCCAAGCTTTGTCTCGTCTGAGAAACCATTCTGTGAATGGATCGAGAAGAACAAGTGGAAAGGTCTCTTCTCTCTTTCAGGAACAACCTATCCCAGGTTAGTACGGGAATTCTACTCGAATCTACATGTTGATGCAGATGACTCTGACTATTTGGAGACCACAGTTAAAGGTCAGAAAATCATCGTAACCCCTGCCTATCTAGCCACCTTACTAGATTTACCAGACGAAGGAATTCAGTTCAGAACGACGAAGGAGAAAGTGCCAAAAGACACGGTTGAAAAGCTCAAGGGGTTCTGTAAACCCAAGGATCATAAGGGTGAAATACCCAGCACCTGCATAGGTAAAGAACAAAAGATGGTCCACTACATGCTGACCAACTTTATCTTCCCCAAACTCAGCTCAGCTTCATCCGCCTCCAACTTCGAGCAGTGCTTTATCTGGCACATGCTAACCTACACTCCACTCAACCTTCCCGTCTTCCTAGTTGGAGCTCTTCAACGAGGTGGTAAGAAACTCCGCTTAGGATCTCTAATCACAAAAATTCTCGAAGACAAGCAGATCGAGACAAAAAATGAAACAAGTAGCTTGGGGAGTGAAGTCACTGCAGTTCTACTGGATGGACTGTTGTACAATCAACCCTTGAAGGGATATGAAGGAGGTGGAGATGCTGAGGAAGATGAAGAAGCTGAGCAACCAGAAATTGAGCTTGAAACTGAGCCTGCAAAAGATGTTGAGGCTCATGCTGAGTCACCTGAGACAGCTCAGCCTGAGAGGAAGAAGAAGAGGAAGGCTATAGAAACCTACTCAAAAGACATTCATGCCGTCCCAAAGAAAGTAAGGCTATTATCAAAAGAAAAAGCTAAAGCTGACAAGGCTGAAAAGCAAGCTGAGTTAGCAGAGAAAAGAAAAAGGCAAGAAGAGCCTGAGGATGAGGAAGAAGAAACTCCAGAATCCCCTTTAAAGAAAAAGAAAAAGGGTAACTCCTTAAAGATAGTGGAAGCTGTCCCACTAGACTGTACTAAACCTGAAGGTCATGGAACTGACCAAGAAAAGGAAGCTATAGAAGAAACAGAGCTACATGTTGAGCACCAAGAAGTTAATACTGAGCAGGAAGAACATACCAATGTTGAGAAATCTCAAGATGATGCTGAGCAGGGAGAAAAAGAAAGTGATGCTGTTGAGGGTCATGGTGAGCAACTTGTAGAAGAGGAGACAGTTGCTACTGAGTCCAGCGACGAAATTCAAGCTGACCCTTCATCCCCAAAAGCTCCAACACGACGAAGACTTAAGAAGAAGGCGCAAAAGCAAATTGATCTTATGGATGCTTTTCCTGCAGAAGAAATAGAGGATGACCTCTCCAACATCCAGTTCAAATATTTCTCGAATGAGACTGAGTCACCACCAGAAAATCCTATAGAAAAACAAGCCTCTGTTACTCAGGATGAGGAACAAGCCAAAAACCTTGCAGATCCAATTCAAGCTGCTCAAGGTGACACACTTCCTGTTTCCACTTCACCTCTTCAAGCTGAGCAGATTAACTTGTCTAATCAAACTCCACCTCCAACACAACATGTTGATAACTCAGCTCAACGAATCAATCAAAGTCCAGGTACTAATCAAGGTACTCAATCTGGCAGAGAACCAACTCCTCCACCACCATCAAACTCAATACCAGCCTCTGAGCCCAATGCTGATCAATTCGCATACTTGAATGCTACTGAGTCCGGACGCCGTGTCATTGCTTCTGCTCAGTCCTTACTTTAAGATTTCAATACTACTCAAGCTGATGGTCACCAATCTACTCAAGCTGAGTCCTCCCACCTGTCAGGTATTACTCAGCTTCTGAATGAACTTCGAGGACTATGGTTAGCATTATCACTACGGTTCAAACTCAGCAACCGAATCAAGGGCAAATAGCAAAACTGACCGAACTGATGCTTACAATGGCAACCCATATGAATTCACTTGAAGGGCAAGTTCAAAAATTGTCGGCAGTCAATCCAGGGTATGCAACTTCAACTGAACTGCAAGAATATTTTGTTAAGTTAACTGCGGAACTGACCAAATCTAGTGCCACTGCCCGTACTGAGTATGCTACCTCTGCTGAGTTGCATGATTGCTTTATCAAGCTGAATGCTGAGCTGACCAAATCAAGTCCACCCAGCAATGCTGAGTTTGTCACCTCTGCCGAACTCCAACAATGCTTCACCAAGCTTAATGATGAGCTGACCAGTACACGTGACTTAGTATCCTCCTCCTCTCAGTGCACTATTGACCAATTAAGTGAAGCAGTCAGACTACTCAACATCGACAGAGCCCAAATGGATGTTGATCCAATCTCCAACAGTGAACTCATGAGCTTTTCACAAGCTATCATGAAGGCAATGCGCATCAACAATGCCCAGCGCATGTTTTATGATTCTGCTCTGCTAAAACTGTACCATCAATCTTTTGGTCAGACCACAAGCTCACTCACCTGCCTGAGCAAATCCCATGAATGCCTCCTCAGCATGATCAGCAGCTCCCTTCGGGTTCCTAGGCATATCCAGGACGATAGTGTACCAGTCATTGATGGCTTGGGTGAAAGCACCAAAAGGCTTCAGCGCTACTCCCATTATCTCTCCTCTGCAGCACGAAATGAAACCTTCCTCTACAAACCCGATGATGGCAAAACGGGGGAGACAAGTCAAGGAGGAACTCAGCCTCAGCCTCAGCCTGCAGGTAATGCTTCTGGAAGCAAAGAGAAAGAAAAAGGCAAAGGAATTGCTCAAGCTGATCACTCGGCTCAGAAAAAGAAGAAGTAGAACTAGCTTAGTCAATATCTAGGACTTAGCTTTATATCCTGTCTGTCTTTGAATGTATGTGTTTTAAAAAAAAAAGGTCAATATATAACAAGTATTAGTTTTCTTCCTGACCTGACTAATAAAATTTGAACAAACAAATCACAAAGTTAAACACACTCAGTATACATTAACACCAAAACAACTTATGCAATAAACTGAGAGACAACATACTTCCAAAAATGTTAAAACTGACTTAAATCCAAACAAGCTTAAATCTAAAACTAAGTCAGCATACACAAATGTCTTAAAACTAATTAAACACTGGAAGGTTTAGAATTAAGTTAAGACAATATGTGCAACCCTTACGGGGGAGTCATTTCAAAAATCAATCATGGGGCAACTTATAACTGAGTTCCGTAATTATGTATTTTGCCAACATCAAAATGGGGGAGTTTGTTAAAACACCTTTCCACAAGATTTTGATTTGACAAAATCATCCATGATTAAGAGGCAATTAAATTTAAATGCTTTGATTTAATTGTACTAATGTGTTTGTTCAATATTGAGTGCAAAAATATATATAAAGTAAAGACAGGACAAAAGTCAGCACAAGCAAAGCTGAGTAGAACGGAACTCATCATGACAGAATGTAAGCGGAGTGGAGTAGAACTTAGAAGCAAAACGAAGCTGACTAAAGTTAAAGATTTCTTCAGAAGCGGTTACATAGAGCGGAGCTGACCAAGAATGAACTCAGCTTAGAAGTTGAACATCCAAAGATTACGAAGAAAGCTGAATGACAGTCAGGACAGCATGAAGGATCCGTTCACTAAAGGACAAAGTCTGCAAATCTTCTGCACCAATAATTGGAACCTCGAAGACACATAAAAGACTAATTCCAAGAGTCATGGGTCATTGGATTATTGGTAAAAGACAACTGGCACAAACAGACAAGCCAGACGCAAGAAGACAAATCTGACGCCTGAAGAAAACAGAGAAAGGGAATGGCGGAGCAGTCTGAAGCTGGCCAGAAATTGTTCCCCAAAAGAGCCATTTTGGTGTTAACGGTAACAACAATTCAAGATCCAAATCTGCAATTTCCTTCTATAAAAGGACAATGAAGATCCTTGGTTTATCACAAAAGCATCAAGAGAAAAATACAAAGAGAGAAAATCTTGAAAGCACTCAAATACAAAAAGATCTTACACCAACTTTTCATTCTCTGTGTAAATGCTAGATTGATTGTTGTATAATCATCTAAAGTGTTCTTTAGCATAAAAAGAACAAGTTTGTGATCAATAGGAATATTGAGAGTGTTAAGCTGAGTGCTTGGTTGTAAGCATTTCAGTGGTAGAGAAATCTAGGTGCTGGGTTGTAGCACTTAGTAGGAGTTGAGTAGACGAATAGAGGAAGGTACTCTTGCATATTCAACTGCCTTGTAATCGGTTTGTGCTCTACCTTTAAAGAGCTCAGTATTGGATTCAAAAAGCCCGGAGGACTCTGGGGATTGGACGTAGGCAGAGAGGCCGAACCAGGGTAAGTGATACTGAGTAATCTCTGAACTCTCTCTCTTATATTGTATGTGTTGTTTGCTATATTTACCCAGCATATAAATTGCCTAAGCTGACCTTGAGTAAATAAGTGGTGCTGAGTTAGAAGCTGACCTCCAAGAGTGTCAATTCTTAACTCACAAGAAAACAACTTTAGTCAACATCTGACTAAAGCTGTCTTGAAATATATCTCACCAAGCTGACCAAAAGCTGAGTTAATAAACTCTCAAAATAACTTCTAGTCAGCTTAATTAAAACGCGAAAAAGTTATATTAGTTCCTAACCCTCCCTTGGAACTAATTACCAGGGACCAACATTAATAAGTATGGGCTATGTTAGAGAGAGTATGAGTCCATGTGCGGTTCCGGCATTGTTGACACCAAAGAAAGATGGTTCATGGAGGATGTGTGTAGATACCCGAGCCATCAACAAGATCACCATACGGTACAAGTTCCCGATTCCCCGACTTGATGATATGCTTGACCAATTGGGTGGGTCTAAGGTCTTTTTGAAGATTGACTTGAGAAGTGGATACCACCAAATTCGGATTAAGGCGGGAGATGAGTGGAAGATGGCGTTTAAGACGCGTGATGGGTTGTATGAGTGGCTAGTGATGCCGTTTGGGATGACTAATGCACCGAGTACTTTTATGAGGTTGATGAACCAAGTCTTGCACCCGGTGATTGGGAAGTTTGTAGTGGTCTACTTCGATGATATTCTCAACCATAGCAAGACTTTGGAAGAGCATGTAGAGCACTTGAGGTCCGTCTTAGTATTGCTCCGAGAGAATCAACTCTTTGCCAACACTAAAAAGTGTGATTTCGTGATAGAGAGTTTGGTGTTTCTTGGGTATGTGGTGAGTGGAAACGGAATCCGGGTTGATGAAGAGAAAGTTAGAGCTATTCGGGAGTGGGCGACTCTGAAGACTGTTGGGGACATTAGAAGCTTTCATGGGTTATCCACTTTCTACCGGCGGTTCATCCAGAATTTCAGCGCTATCATGGCACCAATGACCGAGTGTTTGAAGAAGGTTAGAGGCTTCAAGTGGGAAGATGAGCAAGAGAGTAGTTTTGCATTGATAAAGGAGAAGCTAAGCACCGCTCCGGTTTAGCGTTTCCAGATTCACGGCAAAAGTGGGCCAACTACGATAAGGAGTTTTATGCGGTAGTGCGGGCTCTCAAGACGTGGGAGCACTATCTCATTGGGAAGGAGTTCATGTTGTACACCGACCATCAAGCCCTCAAGTACTTGGGAAGCCAAAAGCAACTCCGGAGTTCCATGCACGCTAGATGGTCCGCTTTTGTGGATAAGTTCCCCTATAAGCTTCTCCACAAAGCGGGTCAACAAAACAAAGTGGCAGATGCCTTGAGCCGAAGGGTAGAACTCCTCAAAATAGTGGCGTTAGAGTTAGTGGATTTTGAACACATCAAGGGGGAGTACGATGAGGATCCATATTTTGGAAGTGAGTGGGAGAAATGTAGAAACGGCACCGAGGGAGGCGAGTATCAGTTAGTTGATGGATTACTCATGAGGGGTAGCCAGATGTGCCTTCCGAGTACGTCCATACGAGAAAAAGTGATCCAAGAACTACATGGAGGGGTGTTAGGAGGCCACTTTGGTAGGGATAAGACCTTTGAAGCAGTTAGCTCCCGTTACTTTTGGCGTAGGATAAGGAGAGATGTGGCGTATATCGTGGAGCGATGTGATATTTGCCAAACATCCAAGGGACATGCTACTAATGCCGGATTACGTATGCACCTCCCGATTCCGGAAACCATTTGGGAGGATCTCTCAATGGATTTTATGTTGGGGCTACCGAGGACTCAACATGGTATGGATTCTATTTTCATGGTGGTGGATAGATTCTAAAAAATGGCACACTTCGTCCCGTGTCGAAAGACTAATGACGCTACCGCCATTGCTAAACTTTTCTTCCGTGAGGTGGTGAGACTACATGGGGTTCCGAAGAGCATAGCTTCGGATCGGGACACGAAGTTCGTTAGCCACTTTTGGTGAATTCTTTGGGCTATCCTCGGGACCATTTTGAAGTTTAGTACCACGGCTCACCCACAAACGGACGGGCAAACCGAAGCGGTAAACCGGACTTTGGGAAATCTTTTGAGAAGCAAGTGCCGGGACAAACCTAAGATGTGGGATTATATGGTTGCACAAGCCGAGTTTGCTTACAACTCCGCCGTGAGTTCTGTTGAAACACCTTTCCACAAGATTTTGATTTGACAAAATCATCCATGATTGAGAGGCAATTAAATTTAAATGCTTTGATTTAATTGTACTAATGTGTTTGTTCGATATTGAGTGCAAAAATATATATATAAAGTAAGACAGGACAAAAGTCAGCATAAGCCAAGCTGAGTGGAATGGAACTCAGCATGAAAGAATAGAAGCTGAGTAGAGTAGAACTCAGCATGAAAGAATAGAAGCTGAGTGGAGTAGAACTCAATATCAGAAGTCTCCTTCAAAGTTGCCAGAACGAAGCTGACTAAAATAGAAGACTCTTCTAGAATTATATAAACAGAACGGAGCTGACTAAGAAGGAACTCAGCATGGAAGTTGAACATTCGAAGATAACGAATGAAGCTGAGTGACAGTCAGGACATCATGAAGGATCCGTTCACTAAAGGACAAAGTCTGCCAATCTTCTGCACCAATAATTGAAGCCTCGAAAATACACAGAAGACTAATTCCAAGAATCATGGGTCTATGGATTATTGGTAAAAGACAACTGGCACAAAAAGACAAGTCTGATGCAAGAAGACAAAACCTGACGCCTGAAGAAAACAGAGGAAGGGAATGGCGGAACAGTCTGAAGCTGACCAGAAGCTGTCTGCTAAAAGAGCCGTTTTGGACTTAACGGCTAAATCATCTCAAATGATCCAATCTTCAGAAATTCATCTATAAAAGGACAATGATAGTTCTTGGATCATTTGCCGAAGTATCAAAAGAAAAATACAAGAGAGAAAATCTTGAAAGCACTCAAATACAAAAAGATCTTACACCAACTTTTCTACTCTCTGTGTAAATGCTAGATTGATTGTTTTGTAATCATCTAAAGTGTTCTTTATTTGAAAAAGAACAAGTGTGTAATCAATAGGAATATTGAGAGTGTTGAGCTGAGTACTTGGTTGTAAGTATTCAGTGGTAGAAAAATCTAAGTGCTGGGTTGTAGTACTTAGTAGGAGCTGAGTAGACGAATAGAGGACGTACTCTTGCATACTCACTGCCTTGTAAAGGGTTTATGCTCTACCTTGAAAGAGCTCAATATTGGATTGAGAATCCTAGGAGGAACTGGGGACTGGACGTAGGCAGAGAGGCTGAACCAGGATAAGTCGTGCTGAGTAACTTCCAAACTCTTTCTCTCAATATATATATATATGTGCATGTGTTGCTTGTTGTATTTACTCAGCTTATAAATTGTTAGAACTGAAACTGAGTCCTAAGTTGGAAGCTGACCTTTCAAGTGTCAATTCCCAACTCTCAAGTCAAGCAGTCTTAGTCAGCATAGAACTAAAACTGTCTGACTAATTAATCGCCCGTGCCGACCAACACGCTGAGTTATCAAACTCTTAAAATAACATTAAGTCAGCATAATTAAAAGCGAAAAAGTTACATTAGTTCCTAACCCCCCCTTGGAACTAATTACTAGGGACCAACAAGTGGTATCAGAGCCTAAGCTCACTACTCAAAGATCTAACAATCTTGAGCTGATCCTGAAAAATGGGTGAGAATAGCACTCGTTTCCTCCCAGGAAACCAAACAACACAGATACTCCCTGAGGGATTATCAATCACTAGACCTCCCCTATTTTTTGGGTCTAATTATACATTCTGGAAGAATAGGATGAAGAACTTTATTCAAGCCACAAACATGAGTGCATGGCTTGCAATAGTTCAAGGTCCACACATACCTTATAAAACTGTTGATAATGAGAAAGTTATCAAGAGTGAAACTGAGTGGACAGAGGATGACCTCAGAAAATTACAAAATAATGCTTCAGCTATCAATATGCTTCACTGTGCTCTAGATGCTGCAGAATACAATAAGATTTCAGGTTGTGAGTCAGCACAGGAGATCTGGAAAAAGCTGGAAGTAACTTATGAAGGCACCAGCAAGGTCAAGGAATCCAAAGTGAACCAACACATGTGATTGTATGAGCTGTTCGAGATGACTGACAATGAGGACATCTCAGCAATGAATGCCAGGTTCACCAACATAATAAATGAGCTTAAAAGACTCGGTAAGAATTTCACTGAAGAAGAACAAGTGAAGATCTTATGAAGTCTTCCCAAAAGCTGGCAAGCCAAGAAGACAGCTGTAGAGGAAGCTCAGGACCTGACCACATACAAATATGATGAGCTGATCGGTTCCTTGCTGACCCATGAAATCTCCATGAAAAACTTTGAAGCTAAAGAAAAATCTGAGGACAAGAAACTGAAATCACTAGTGATGAAAGCTGACTCCACAGAAGCTGAGTCAACTGATGATGAAGAAATGGCCATGTTTACTAGAAAAATGAAAAAGCTGTACAGAAGAAGTGAAAGAAATAGTAAGCGGCCATACAAGAGAGGAGACAGATATAAAGCTGAGTCCAGTGACACCAGACACAAAAAGGACAGCTCCAAGCCTGTCACATGTTATGAGTGCCATCAAACTGGGCATATTAAGTCAAGCTGTCCTAATCTGAAGAAAGATAAGAATGGTAGCAAAAAGGCAATGGTGGCCACATGGAGTGACAGTGATGAGTCGACATCATCTGAAGCTGAGCAAAATGAAACAGCCAACATATGTTTCATGGCAGATGATGGAGCTGACCAATCTCAATCTGAGCAAGCTGACCTCTCTGGAGATTCTAAGTAGGAGGAAAACAACAATGAGGTAACATCCTTATTTTTGCTTAGAAACGAAATGGTAAATGCCCTGAGTGACTTATATACACTAACTAAGAAGTGTAACAAAAAGATTAAGGCACTCAGCAGGCGCTGCGATGAGATTGAGGAGGTCAAGCTGAGTGACCTCCGATATCTCCTCTAGGACAACTCAGATTTACATACCAACATGCAAATCTTACATAAGTTTGTCACGGAGGTTCAAACTGAGTCAAAGAAACTTAGAAAGGATGTCACAACATTACAGAACCAAATAAAAGGTTCAACTAAGAATAAACCCCATGCTGAGTACTCAGGTACTGGTCAGCATAAACAGTTTACTCAATGTAGCCGTTGTGGGAAGAAAGGACACACAAAAGCTGTGTGCTGGCATAACAAACAGACTGTCCAATGTGACTTCTGTGGTAAGAAAGGTCATACTACCAAGGTATGCTGGCATGCTCAGCACAACAATGCTGACCACACTCAACATCACCCTCAAAGGGTAACTATGTGTGGCTTTTGTGGTAAAAGTGGCCATACTACAAAAGTATGTCGTCACAAGTTAAAATATGACTTTGCATCTGTTTATACTAACAAGAAAGGACCCAAAAGGAATTGGGTACCTAAAGATGAATAGTTTAAAATGTAGGTCAGCTTGACATGCGTGGAGAAATCAAAACTCTGGTATATAGACAGCGCATGCTCAAGACACATGACATGTGATGAAACTCAGTTCATCACACTAGAGCTTAAACTAGGAGGTAGTGTAAGCTTTGGAGACAACAAGAAGGGCAAGATAGTTGGCTCAGGAACTATCGGAGGTAACCCTAAAATTGAGTCAGTCTCCTTAGTTAAAGGTCTCAAATATAATCTTCTAAGCGTAGCTCAGCTTTGCAAGAGTGGAAGGAAGGTTATATTTGATGATACTAAGTGTCAGATACTCGAGGGAAAAACAAATGATTTGATTTTAACAGCCCCTCGTGTAGAAAATGTTTACATGTTGAGTTTGGAAAAACAATTTTCAAAAAGTATATGCTTAGTGTCTAAAGAGGACAACTCCTGGCTATGGCATATGAGACTTGGGCATGTCAGCATGGACCTCCTTGCCAAACTAGCTAGAAAGCAATTAGTTGAGGGATTACCCAAATTAAAGTATGAAAAACCTCAACTATGTAATGCTTGTCAGCAAGGTAAACAAATCAAAAAGTCATTTCATAGCAAAAATGTTGTCTCAACCAAAAGACCATTGGAATTACTACATTTGGATCTTTTCGGACCTATCCAGCCACTCAGCATGGGAGGTAAGAAATTTTCCTTAGTTATTATAGATGATTTCTCTAGGTATACTTGGATCATCTTGCTGAGTAGCAAGGATGAAACATTTGAGATGTTTACTACATTAATCAAAAAGCTTGAAAATGACAAAGACCTAAGAGTAGCTCACATTAGAAGTGATAATGGTGGAGAATTCAAAAACCAAATGTTTGATGAATTCTGTGAAACTAATGGTATTGACCACAATTTCTCTGCCCCTAGAACTCCTCAATAGAATGGAGTTGTTGAAAGGAAAAATAAGACAATAGTAGAAATTGCCAGGACAATGCTGAGTGAAAATAGGCTTCCAAAGTATTTTTGGGGAGAAGCTGTCAATACAGCATGTTACATATTGAATAGGGCCTTGGTAAGACCTATATTAAAGAAAACTCCTTATGAACTTTGGAAAGGACGAAAGCCCAATATTGGATACTTTCGTGCCTTTGGGTGTAAATGTTTTATACTCAACACTAAAGATAATTTGGCAAAGTTTGATGCCAAAGCTGACGAAGCAATCTTTTTAAGGTACTCAACAAACAGCAAAGCATATAGAATTTATAATAAAAGAACTCAAGTTGTAGAAGAGTCAGTCCATGTAGATTTCGATGAAACTGACCCTGCAGGTAAGACAACTCAACCCATGGAGGATGAGTCGAACTCAGCTCATACTGACCTAACTGGAGGTGCTGAGCCATCAGCACAAGAGCTGACCAAAGGTAAAATTGAAACTGAAATTACCTTTGCTGACCAATATGTCCCTACAGAGATTGTAGAAACACCTGTTCCAAACAACTCAACATTACCCAAGGAGATAAAAATTCCAAGAGGACATTCAGAAGAGTCCATCCTTGATGATGCCAACAACAAAGTGATGACTAGAGACTAGCTTAGGAAATTCCTTTGCAACGTTGCTTTCGTATCAATTCATGAACCAAAGAACTTTGTTGATGCTGAGCATGATGAGTATTGGATCAATGCTATGCAAGAAGAGCTTGACCAATTCACAAGAAATGAGGTATGGGATTTAGTACCTAAACCTAGGAATCAAAAATCCATAGGAACTAAGTGGGTTTTTAGAAACAAACTAGATGAGCATGGAAATGTAATCAGGAACAAAGCTCGACTTGTAGCCCAAGGCTATAGTCTGCAAGAGGGCATTGATTATGGTGAAACCTTTGCACCAGTTGCTAGGTTAGAAGCTATACGTATACTATGTGCATATGCTAGTTTCATGAACTTTAAATTGTATCAAATGGATGTTAAAAGTGCATTTCTTAATGGTTTTATAAACGAAGAGGTATATGTAAATCAACCTCCCGGTTTTGAAGATCCAAAGTTTCCAAACCACGTTTATAAACTCAAGAAGGCCTTTTATGGCCTGAAGCAATCTCCAAGAGCTTGGTGTGAAAGGTTGACCAACTTCCTGCTGACCAGGAATTATGTCAGAGGAAAAGCTGACACAACCCTATTCATTAAGAAAAAGGGTAAACATACCCTACTTGCACAAATCTATGTAGATGATATAATATTTGGTGCTACTGACGAATCTTTGTGTCAAGAGTTTAGCAAACAGATGCAGACTGAGTTCGAAATGTCTATGATGGGAGAACTCAGCTTCTTCCTTGGACTTCAGATCAAGCAAGGTAAGAACGACATCTTTATTAGCCAGTCCAAGTACACCAAGGAGATATTACAGAAATTTGATATGGAAGATTGTAAGCCCATATCAACCCCTATGGGTACTGATACTGTCCTTTGCAAAGATGAGAAAAGTAAGTCAATAGATAGTAAACTCTATCGAGGTATGATAGGCTCCTTACTTTATCTCACTGCTAGTAGACCTGATATACAGTACTCAGTATGTTATTGTGCAAGATATCAAACTGACCCAAGGGAATCTCACTTAATTGCTGTAAAAAGAATTTTTAGATATTTGCAGAGCTCAGTTGATGCAGGTTTGTGGTATCTAGCCTCAAATGACTTCACACTCATAGGATACACTGATGCTGATTATGGACGGGATAAGCTAGAGCGTAAGAGTACTTCAGGAGGATGCCATTTCCTTGGAAGCTGTATAGTATCCTGGTTCAGCAAGAAGTAGTCATCAGTTGCTCTGTCTACAACTGAAGTTGAGTACGTTGCTGCTGGAAGCTGTGTAGCTCAAGTCCTATGGATAAAGCAACAGCTTGGGGATTATGGAGTAAGAACTGAGACAATAGAGATCAAATGTGACAACAAAAGTGCCATTGATCTATCCAAGAATCCTATTCAACACAGCAGGATGAAGCATGTCAGCATAAGGCATCACTTCATCAGAGATCACGTACTAAAGGGTGAGATCAAGCTGACCTATGTGCCAACAAATGAACAGCTTGCAGACATCTTCACCAAACCCTTGGCTCGTGAACAATTTAACATACTAAGGGAAGCTATCGGTATGTCTAATCCTCTTCAATAATTCTAAGTATTTGAATAAATGTTGAGTGATTACCATGCTGACTGATATCAATCTAGTAACTACTGCACATTGAGCTTAATAGTCTATGCTGAGTAGATACAAATGTTGAGTAAATATTCTATGCTGAGTAGATAGACATATTGAGTAATCACCCTATGCTGAGTAGATGTACATGCTGTGTGATTAACGTATGTTGAGTTACTAAGAAATAGGAAATCCATCTACGTAGAATTAAATACTCAGTATCATAAACGACTCATATTCTAGCAAACTGAGTAAAAGCCCACTTGCACCAATAAACAATGACACGTGTAACAAATCATACCTAGAAAAACGCAAGTAATAATGAATATCCATGCGCCGAACCTGTCATAAATGGCAGAATCTTTGTCGATTAAAGTCCCAAGATAAAAACGACTAGTTCATTAATGACTCAAAACTCTATAAGTAGTGGAAGAATCCCCACTCATTACTCTTTACGCTTACGATCTTCTGTAATCGAATCATTCTCTCTCCCTAAACCTCAAAACCTTCATCTGCAACAATGTCTTCCGGCAAAAATGAAATCCATAACGTCTCCACTCAGCCTGGCCAAACCTCTGGCAAACCCACTCAAGATGACCCCGCTGGTTCTTCAAAGCAAATAGAAAGGAATATGATCAAGGTCCATAAAAAGGTCAACAACTTGGAGGTTTTGAAGTGCAGATGGTTTTCTCCAGGATTCGTCACTTCTGAGAAGCCATTCTGCGACTGGATCGAGAAGAACAAATGGACCGGTCTCTTCTCACTCGCCGGAAAAACATACCCTAGACTGGTCAGAGAGTTCTATTCCAACATGTTTGTTGATGAAGAAGATGCTAACTATTTGGAGACTACAGTCAAAGGTCAGAAAATCACCATAACCCCTGCCTATCTAGCTACTTTACTAGATTTACCAGACGAAGGAATAGAATTTAGGACAACAAAAGAGAAGGTACCAAAGGAGAAGCTTGACAAGATCAAGGGGTTCTGTAAACCCAAGAATCATAAAGGTGAAATACCCAGCACATGTATGGGGCAAGACCAGAAGATGGCTCACTACATGCTGACCAACTTCATCTTCCCCAAACTCAACTCAGCCTCATCTGCCTCCAACTTTGAGCAGTGCTTCATATGGCACATGCTGACCTACACTCCTCTCAACCTTCCAGTCTTTCTAGTTGGAGCTCTTCAACGAGGAG
Organism: Euphorbia lathyris; assembly: GCF_963576675.1. NCBI lineage: Eukaryota > Viridiplantae > Streptophyta > Magnoliopsida > Malpighiales > Euphorbiaceae > Euphorbia > Euphorbia lathyris. Next base: position 18,225,243 of record NC_088915.1, read on the forward strand.
GTAAGAAACTTCGATTGGGCTCTCTAATCACAAAAATTCTGGAGGATAAGCAGATTGAGACCATAAGTGAAACTGACACTTTGGGTAGTGAGATCACAGCAGCTCTGCTGGTTGGACTGTTGTACAATCAACCGTTGAAAGGATATGAAGAAGTTGTAGATGCTGAGGAAAATGATGAAGCTGAGCTAGAAATTGAGCCTGAAAATGAGCCTGAGAAAGAAGTAGAGGCTCCTGCTGAGTCACCTAAGGAAAAGAAGACGAAAAAGAGAAAGGCCATTGAAACATGCTCCAAAGACATCCATGTTGTCCCAAAGAAAGTGAGACTAGTGTCTCAAGAAAAAGCTAAAGCTGACAAGGCTAAGGAGAAAGCTGAGTCGGCAGAGAAGAGAAAGAGGCCAGAAGAGCCTGAGGATGAAGAAGAGGGAACTCCGGAATCCCCTTTGATGAAAAGGAAGAAGATTAACACCTTAATGACAGTTGAAGCTGATCCCCTAGATTGGGTTGTATCTTCCAAAGGTCATGGAACTGACCTAGAAAAGGAAGCTGAAAAAGAAACAGAGCAAACAGTTGAGAAAACAAATGTTGAAGTAGAAAGGGAAGCTGACAAAGAAACTTTTGTTGAGGAAAACGTCCATACTGAGCAGGAAGAACATGCTGATGTTGAGCAAAGAGTTGAGGAAGAAGAAAATGTTGCTGTTAAGGATCATGTTGAGCAACATGAGCATCCAACTATGGTAGAAGAGACAGTTGATACTGATGAGGAGAACATTGATGCTGACCCTTCTCCTCCCAAGGAACAAAGGTTCAAGCGACTTAAGAAGAAAGCCCATAAAACTCAAGTTATTGATCTCCTTGCAGACTCTCCTCCTCAAGATATTGATGCTAAAATGTCCAAAATTCAGTTCAAATATTTCTCTCATGATGCTGAGCCTGAGTCTCCTCAAACGGATCTTGTGCAAAACCAAGCCTCTGTTACTCATATTGAGGAACAAGCCAAGACTCCGGAGAATCCAAAAACTGCTCAAGATGGAACAAATCCTGCTTCAACTTCACCCACTCAGGATGAGCAGGTTAACTTGCCTAACCAAACTCCACCTCCTACTGGGCATGTTGATAACTCAGCTCCTGAAACCAACTTGCATCAAAGTCCTGCCACCAATCAAGCTGATCAGTCTGGCAAACAGCCAACTCCACCTCCATCAAGCTCAATTCCAGCCTTTGAGACAAATGCTGCCAAATTCCAATACTTGAATGCTACTGAGTCAGGCCGATGAATCATTGCCTTTGCTCAGTCCTTGCTTCAAGATTTGAACCCTTCTCAAGCTGATGCTACTAGATCATCTCATGCTGAGTCCTCCCACCTATCTGGCATCACTCAGCTTCTCAATGAACTCAGAGGACTCAAGGATCTGGTAAGTATTATAACAACTGTTCAAACTCAGCAACCAAGCCAAGACCAAATAACAAGGTTGACTGAATTGGTTCTCACAATGGTGAACCATCTGAACTCGCTTGAAGGCAAAATCCAACAACCATCAGAAGTTAATCCAGGGTATGCCACTTCTGCTGAACTTCAAGGCCATTTTGCTAAGTTAACCGCAGAACTGTCCAAATCAAGCGCACCTGGCAATACTGAGTTTGCCACCTCTGCTGAACTTCAAGAATGCTTTACCAAGCTTCATGCTGAGCTGACCAGTACGCGTGACTTAGTATCTTCCTCCTCTCAGTGTACAATTGACCAACTGAGTGAAGTAGTTAGCCTACTCAACATCAACAAAGCACAAATGGATGTTGATCCAGTCTCCAACAGTCAACTCTTGAGCTTTTCCCAAGCAATTATGAAGGCAATGCGCATCAACAATGCCCAGCGCATGTTTTATGACTCTGCCTTGCTCAAGATGTACCACCAATCTTTTGGCCAGCTCACCAGCTCGCTCACCTGGCTTAGCAAATCTCATGAATGCCTGCTCAGCATGATTAGTAGTTCTCTTCGGGTTCCTCGCCATGTCCAAGATGACAGTGTTCCTATAATTGATGGCTTGCGAGAAAGTACTAAGAGGCTCCAGCGATACTCAACTCACCTCTCCACTCATGCTCGCAACGATACCTTCATTTATAAACCCGATGATGGCAAAACGGGGGAGACAAGCCAAGAAGGAACTCAGCTTGTAGGTCATGCCTCCAGAAGTTAAGATAAAGGCAAAGGAATAGCTCGAGATGTCCCTCAAGCTCCGAAAAAGAAGAACTAGATACTACCTAGTCAATGTTTAGAACTTAGCATAGAATCCTTCCTTCCTTATATGCTAATATGTTTTCCTTTTCTTTTGCTCAATCTATGTCAAGTACTATTTCCTCAATCTGGTCGATAAAATTGAACAAACAAATTAAGAAGTAAAACATACTCAGTATACATTAACACTAAAACACTTAGGTAATAAACTGAGTAGCAACATACTTCTAATATTTTTGAAAACTGACTTAAATCAAATTAGCTCAGATCTTGAAAAATCTAACATTAAATTAAGTCAGTATACACAAATGTCTTAAGGATAATTCAATTAAATCTTGGAAGGTTTAGAATTAAGTTAAAACAATATGTGCAACCGTTACGGGGGAGTCATTTCAAAAATATATCAATCATGGGGTAACTTATAACTGAGTTCCATAATTATGTATTTTGCCAACATCAAAATGGGGGAGTTTGTTGAAACACCTTTCCACAAGATTTTGATTTGACAAAATCATCCATGATTAAGAGGCAATTAAATTTAAATGCTTTGATTTAATTGTACTAATGTGTTTGTTCAATATTGAGTGCAAAAATATATATATATAAAGTAAGACAGGACAAAAGTCAGCATAAGCCAAGCTGAGTGGAACGGAACTCAGCATGAAAGAATAGAAGCTGAGTAGAGTAGAACTCAGCATGAAAGAATAGAAGCTGAGTGGAGTAGAACTCAATATCAGAAGTCTCCTTCAAAGTTGCCAGAACGAAGCTGACTAAAATAGAAGACTCTTCTAGAATTGTATAAACAGAACGGAGCTGACTAAGAAGGAACTCAGCATGGAAGTTGAACATTCGAAGATAACGAATGAAGCTGAGTGACAGTCAGGACATCATGAAGGATCCGTTCACTAAAGGACAAAGTCTGCCAATCTTCTGCACCAATAATTGAAGCCTCGAAAATACACAGAAGACTAATTCCAAGAATCATGGGTCTATGGATTATTGGTAAAAGACAACTGGCACAAAAAGACAAGTCTGATGCAAGAAGACAAAACCTGACGCCTGAAGAAAAAAGATGAAGGGAATGGCGAAACAGTCTGAAGCTGACCAGAAGCTGTCTGCTAAAAGAGCCGTTTTGGACTTAACGGCTAAATCATCTCAAATGATCCAATCTTCAGAAATTCATCTATAAAAGGACAATGATAGTTCTTGGATCATTTGCCGAAGTATCAAAAGAAAAATACAAGAGAGAAAATCTTGAAAGCACTCAAATACAAAAAGATCTTACACCAACTTTTCTACTCTCTGTGTAAATGCTAGATTGATTGTTTTGTAATCATCTAAAGTGTTCTTTATTTGAAAAAGAACAAGTGTGTAATCAATAGGAATATTGAGAGTGTTGAGCTGAGTACTTGGTTGTAAGTATTCAGTGGTAGAAAAATCTAAGTGCTGGGTTGTAGTACTTAGTAGGAGCTGAGTAGACGAATAGAGGACGTACTCTTGCATACTCACTGCCTTGTAAAGGGTTTGTGCTCCACCTTGAAAGAGCTCAGTATTGGATTGAGAATCCCAGGAGGAACTGGGGACTAGACGTAGGCAGAGAGGCTGAACCAGGATAAGTCGTGCTGAGTAACTTCCAAACTCTTTCTCTCAATATATATATATATATATATATATATATATATGTGCATGTGTTTCTTGTTGTATTTACTCAGCTTATAAATTGTTAAAAGTGAAACTGAGTAAATCTGAGTGCTAAGTTGGAAGCTGACCTTTCAAGTGTCAATTCCCAACTCTCAAGTCAAGCAGTCTTAGTCAGCATATAACTAAAACTGTCTGACTAATCAATCGCCCGTGCTGACCAACACGCTGAGTTATCAAACTCTTAAAATAACATTAAGTCAGCATAATTAAAAGCGAAAAAGTTACATTAGTTCCTAACCCCCCTGGAACTAATTACTAGGGACCAACAAGTTCTACCACCGGAAGACCCCTTTCGAAGTCGTGTACACCAAGGCACCCAACCATTCACTTGATTTGGGGGAGGTTCCAAAGGGAGAGAAGAAGAGTATAACCGCCCACAATTTGGCCAACGACTATCATAGAATTGACCAAGAAGTTCGACATAGCATTGAGGCGAAAAATAGCAAGGTCAAGGCCAAAGTTGATGAGCACCGGAGAGATGTGCAGTTTGAAGTTGGGGATGAAGTGATGGTGTACTTGGGGAAAGAGCAGCTCATGCATGCTCCGAGTAGCAAGTTGAGGCCGAGGAAGTATGGCCCTTTCCGAGTCACCAGGAAGATTAGTGCCAATGCCTACCATCTAACCCTTCCTAATTGGCTTGGGAAGATGTCTTCTTCTTTTAATGTGCAGGATCTAAGCTTGTGGAAACCGGATGGGGCGCTGCCGACCAAGACACCCGAGGCGGAGTCCGACTCTTTCAAAGAAGGGGAGAATGATCAGGGCATCTCTTCGTCATATATGAATCTGGAACCAAGAGACGAGACGCGGGGGAGACCATCCAAAGAAGGCGAGAGCAAGGGCTGCCAGCAGGGCACGCGGGGCGTGCCTCCTCATGCGCGGAGCGTGGGAAGCTCTATTTCCGGGGGAAAGTCCAATAGCCAATCCACGTGGGGCATCCCCCCTTGTACACGGAGCATGGAGCCAACCTCCGGAGTAAAGAGTGTCCAAGAGGTCAATCACGCGGGGCGTACCACCATGGACGCCACGCGTGAAACCCACCATTCTGAGTTTCCAAGTCTAGAGGATCAAGAACGCGGGGCATGATGCAGGGGGCGCGGGGCGTGCTCGGGGGAGAAGACTTCTCCACCAAGTTCTCATTTGTTGGGGACCATTTTTGCCCCATATGAGTTTACTGTTTTGCCACTACTCTTTATTTACTAAGCTACCCTTAGTACTTCCCTCCCCATTTTGGCCCTATCCATGATGCTAGAATGAAAACCATACTTGAGGGCTTTGGGGTCCTTTCCCTCTTATTTGGAAGGAGTATATAAGTTCCTTATTTTGTAATGTTGGACAACTTTTTATGAAATCAATACCAAAGCATCCATTGGAGCTCAAGGTTCATTCTTGTTTTGGGTTAATCCAACCTTCAAGTTTAGCTTGAGAAGATTGAAATCTTTATGAGTTTAAGATTAAAACTCTCAGTCGACTTTAATCTACATCAACATATAAAGCCTTGGTTCAAAAAGTTTAAAGAATCCACCCGTTACAATAATCACACCCGATCTCGCGAATCACGAACCTATTAGGCTTAAGGGATATCAAGCTCCGATATCCGAGTGCACAACAGGTGACGCATAGCATTTTCCACTCTGAAACTTATAATCGTCTTCCACAACTTGATCATATTATAAATAGAGTAAGCACGACTCCATGTATTTTACTGCATTCATTCTTTTATTAAACTTATATTTTAGCTTTGATTTACTGTTGTGTCCATCCTCAAGTCTTCTCAAACCAACTTGGTCATTGAAGCGAGTTAGCTGAATAACAGCCTCCTTTGATTTTGTTTATGTCTAATTACACGTCTACAAGTAGACTTATAGATTCAACCACATCAAATATCGTTGCAAAAAAAGTTGTGTGTTTTACGCAACAATGAAAAAATATAGTCTCCATCCTGATTTACGTAGAGATGGTATTTCTTGAATTTAAAAAAAATATATATTTTATTTAGTGAAATTTAAAATTTTATTATATAATATATAATACATTAATATACTTGATAAAAAAAATTGCATTAATCATAATTCATAAGTAATATAATATATAATACATTAATATATCATTCAATAAAATCTAACAATAAACATCTAAAAATCAATTTAACTACAAATTATCTAATGCAAAAAGTATATTAATTAATTAATTAATGTACTAAACATAATATATGGTGAGGATGGAAATAGAGATTTCCGTGGAGTTGTGAGAGATCTTTATCCCGCGCCTGGGGAATTTATCTGCATCTTCATAGAAAAAATAAATAGAAATTTCTTGTACCCGTTGGAGAGAATCACGATAGTCATCGCCCCCATTCACAAACCTAGTCTCATAGTAGCACTATTAATGAATTACTTGATGAATGAATAAAACACATTATTTATTTTATAATAAATAATATTATCATTCTCTACTTATAAATATTCGAATAACATTTTAAGAAAACTTTGAATAAACAAATATTTATGGCCTGGAAAAAACAAAAATAAAGAGGTTGAAAATGTATATATCTACAAAATTAGCTTATTGAAAACTATCATTTTCTGTTATTAATTATGTTTAACCAGACAAAATTGTAGATAAATAAAGATATTAGAAAGAATAAATGAATGAGTGGCTTACACAGATTGTTAAGCAATCAATCATGTCTATCAATAAAATCAAAATTAATAAATTATACTCTATCCGTTTTATATTACATGTCTTTCTAGAGATATTTTAATGTTTCATATTACATGTCATCCAATACATATTAAGTCACCTTCTGTGTACTATAAAACATGAATGTATGGAGATTAATTAAAATAATGGACTTATTATATAATAAATAAATAGTGGAATCAATAAATAAGGGAGAATAAAGCAGTCTTAAGACTGAAATTATTTATATTATTATTAATCAGCTAATTAAGAGACTCCTGATAATATCGTAAGTGTTTTTCTATTCATTTAACCAAAAAAGCTTTCATTAAATGAATAGGGAAGTGCCATCTGAATTTTCAGGCAAGAATAAAAATTAAGAAGGGCTTTTTTATGCTATCCAATAACCATGTACAAAATAATACACTAATATTGACGGTTTCTTTGATGAATCAGAAGTTCTCTACCAATCGCTTAGAGATTTTTTTTCCAAGAGCCTTTGACGTTATGGTCCTAGGAAATTAATTGTCTTCCATTTCTTGATCTAGGTCATTATGGACCTCATGCTTCCTCTTCTACTACTTCCTAGACTCCAGAGCAGGATGTGCACTAGAAGAGGGGAGGAAAACTGAACTATTCAAGCGAGTCGTGCCTTTATGCTAGTTCAGACTCACCGCACCAATTTGATATGGTTAAATCATATATATCCCTGAGTAAGCCTACAATAAGATAGAAAATGACTCAAATGAGGGGCCAGGGACCGATGATCCCGCTTTGATACCTAAGTAAGCGTTTAGGGACGAAATAAGCATGGACACAATAATGAATAAAAACTATGAGTAATACGTTAATGATTGAATATGTGCTTTGGAGATTGTCTCACTCTATTTATGATGCACTTGAGCTGAATGAGGTAGTTATAAATCCTGGAGCGTGTAGAGACATGTGTCTCCTATTAGTAGATGGACCTGTGTATCCACTAAGCGGGAATCTATTTACTTCAAACTAAATAGATCCATTATTAATGGGCTTAGAGGCAGCATATTGTAACAACTTGATCTCTGGCTGGATTTGTTACGATATCGAATCGTGTCATGCGATCCAGTCTTTTAGGTGATTGTATGACCTTTTATGATGATGCCACATGGATTCTGGATCACGGGTAATCGCATGGTCTTCCATGATAGTGCCATGTGAACTAGTTTATATTCGTGTGACATCAGCTACTTTTTAAAGTTTAGTGGGTATACTGTACAAATAAATAAATTTCATTAGCCATGTGTATAGTTTATCCGAAATATATATGTTGAACTTACCTAACAAAATTCGATATATATAAGTAGTTTTGTTATCGTCAATAACGAATGTAAGTAATCGTTAGGTAGCTTTTTTGGGTTGGTAATACTGAATAACGTCGGAAATGTTGGTTCACATTTATATGGGGATTTTTCGTGACTTGTTCAATTTAGAGGATTGTCGTAACATTCTTTGTACTCCTATAGCAGGTATATATGATGGTGATAATTTTTACCGGTGTTTTGAGCATCATGGTTTTTATTCTATAAAAAGTGCATATAAATGTCTTTATTATGTTTTGTCTAATGCTTTGAATGGTTGCTGTAATCGTCTTTGGAATTTAAAGGTTCCTCCTAAAGCCAGAGATCTTCTCCGAAGAGTTGCTAGAGGTATTTTTTGTCCTAGATATGGTGATGCTTTGAGGATTCGGGAAGCGCCAGCTGGCTGAAGGATCTTGGTTCAAATAATTGTATTGTAGAGTTGGACACTTTTCCTATTGTGTATCATCTGTAAAAAAATTCTTTCATTTCTCCTTATGGTCTTATTTTGGATGATTGTAAAGGTCTTCTTAGCTCTTTTAATTATGTTGTTCTCTCTTATGTTAGTTACTATGCGAATAGAATTACTCACCAGTTGATTGGCATAGCCTATTCTATATCAGAGTTTATAGTTTGATCCTAGGGATCTCTTGATTTTATTTTTAATGTTTTGTATCTTGATTTTTTAATGAAAGTGTATCTTGATTCAAACTTGCTAGTAATAGTTTTGGAAAAGAATAAATATACTAGTAGTTTTTTTTTTCTTAAATTTCTAATTTAGGAGCAATTTTAAATCTAAATAATGATATAATATATAGAATAATTTTGAGCACAAACAACATAACTTATAAATTAGATTCTTACATGAGTCTTGAAGTCAGTAGGCAAAAAAATAAAAATTTATACACGATCCATACGAGATGATTTTTTATTTTTTTTTTCACTCTAAGCAGTCTAAAGAGGTAAATTACATTGATGGTCTCTGAAGTTTGAGGTCAGTTTAAAAAACATCACTGAATTTTACTTTGTTTTAACAAAGTCATTAAATTTTCATTTGTATTTCAATAAAGTCATTCCGTCTATTTCAGATAGAAAAAATATTAGAATAGTGACATGATAGTCACGTTAGAAATGATTGACTCTTATATATGACATGACAGTCATATATAACAATAAAAAAATAAACATATTTATTTATTTAATTTAATTGCTTGAAATTGTCACGTGATAGGCAAAAATGTATATTTTTGTCACGTGGTTGTCATGTTATAAGAAAAATAAGCTATTGTCAACATGGTTATTTATCACGTCATATTTCTATTGACTTTTTCTATCTCAATTGATTGGAATGATCTTGAAATAAAAAAAGAAGAATTAAATGACTTTATTGAAATAAAATGAAGTTCAATGATTTTTTTGATACTGACCAAGATTTCAACGACTATTGATGCAATTTAGCCCAGTTAAAAGCTGAGAATAAAAGTTTTACCATTTTCTTTCTCACAGTATATATGCACTTTCTAGAAAATGTTAGTATAAAAACTTTTTTGTACTTTTTTTTTTCCCTTGAAAAGATAAAGTTTAATATTTAATGGATAAGTTCTATATCTACACTCCTATTGTTTTTTGGAAAATGTATATTTATGGAAAATGCATAGTTTTGTCTAAAGTATGAAATGATAAAATTTCCCTCTAATATTTTGAAAAACATTAGGCCAAATTTGAACATTATACGTTTTTCCCTTGAAACGAAATTTAATATTAAGGTTATAGTCCAAATATGCCCTTATCATCTTTGTAGAAGTGCATATTTATCTTTAACATATAAGGTAGTAAAAATTTACCTTTAACATTTCCAAGCAATATCATTTCCCCCTATCAAATGAAAATTTGTACGAACTAGTTTAACTGTTATTTGACTACCAGATCAGAAGTTAAGAATAAGTTTATTAACTGAAATATGTTTGTGCATTTTAGCATGTCGTTTATAACTGCGTTAGTAACTTAATAAACACTTCAGACACTTCCACAATTTTTTTTTTCAATTTATATATGGAAAATTTAGCTGTTGACATTTTGATAGATTTTTTTTTTGTACTATTTCAGTAATATATACTCTAAATATTTTTAGATATAAGTATTTTAGATATAATTGATATTTAGAAATTTAATGTGACAATCAAACAATGATTTCAAATGAAAGACTGAAAATACATAAAGCATTTGGATACCCATAAATGGAAATGAAAGCATTTGGATACCCATCATTGGAATGAAAGCATTTTAGTTGACAAAAATGCAAAAAGATCGACAAAGATTGGATAATTTAAGGGTGTTGTTAAACCCAGCCCCAATTTCCCACCTCTAGCTCCGTGAAAGGACGAAAGTACCTTTTAAGGCTTTGAGGTGGGAAAATGGGGAAAAAAACCTCTCCCGGCACTCGAGCGTGAGGTAATCACGCCTCACCCTGTGGTGAGGCGTAAGGTAATCACGCCTCACCCTGTGGTGAGGCGTGATTACCTCACGCCCGCATGAATAAATCACAAAAAAATAGTTGATAATTGTGGTTAAGTCGAATTATCCGTTTAGAAGTAAAATTACGACATTTTAACTCGGATTACCCTTTAACAAATAAAATTTAAAAACATAAACATTAAAATAAAAATTAATAAACATAAAAGAGTACATATAATAAAAGTGTTAAAATGTATGAAGTTCTACAAAAATAATTAGTTCGCCCGACGCCACGCCTCCATAAACTCATCCATCTCCCTCTTAATGTGTGGAGCTTCCTCGTCAGATCGGTGGGTAGCCGCTAGTTGGGTGACACCACAACCAGCTAACCCACTGTAAAAAAAAAAATAAAAAATATTAAAAAATAAACACATATAAACTAATACTAAATAATAATATTAAATAATAATAAACTTACAAATTCGTTGTTGGCGCGAGCATGCTGGACCGGTCCAACATGTGGTGCATGAAGGAGATGAGGATGCGAATATCGCATATACCAGTCCATATAAGCAGGATCACAGGCAGTGGGATCGTATCCAACTGGTCGGCATCTCCTCCGATCAATGCCCCGAGCAGATGGAAATCTCCGCCAGGTATCCTCAACTGTGACAGAGGAATGCGTGAGCTTGTACGATAAAGATCTCCATGGTTGTACTACTTTATCAGGTCTAATACGCTCAGCTGGGATAGGCTGAGTATATCCGACCCATCGCAGCGCTCGATCGGGCATATACGGCTCGACGATGTCTCTACACCGTATCCAACCGGCATAGGACACTCGAAGCCGATCATCATCGGGGACAGGACCATAAGGCAATCACGTCACCTGAAAAAAATAATACTCAATAATAAATAATAATATACTATAAATAATACTTAAATTAATTCTAAAATTTTATAAAATACCTCTGTTGCCGTCATACGGTCCAGCTGCCCGCGTATGGTATCTAGTCGGGCGGTCGTCTTGCCTGGTACCCCGACCTCCCATCTCAGTGCACGGGCATGGTCAGCTGGGATCACGTGAGCTAGTCTATGCGGTCGGAACACCGGAAAATACTCATATATCCACGCTTGTAGTAGGGTCAAACATCCGCATATACCAGAACAGTCTCCTCTGCTCGCTATCCCCAGCTGCCGGTACAACGTGGCAAGTGTAGTAGACCCCCATGAAAATCCAGCTACCCCTCTGACACCGCCGTAAACCTCAGCAAGATGGGACGGCCTAATCCTATCTCCACTCTTGTCAACAAATAAAGTGGATCCAAGCATAAGCCACATCCATGTTGTGGCCCGAGTTAGCGTCATCCATACCCTGGATGACAAGCCTGTGTACAGCCTCAATAAATACACCTCTACCACTCTAGAAACGTCGGGTCGGCGACAGAAGCTGCTCCCGATCCACCCCAAACATCATCATGCACATGGCATGAAGCCCGTCAGTAGTGGGAGACTCGGACACCATCGGACCATCGATCGGGATCCGAAGAATCTGCCATACATCATGCAGCTGGATAGTCATCTCTCCGAACGGTATGTGGAAGGAGCTCGTATCGGACTGCCACCGCTCCACGAACGCAGTCAACAGCGGAGTGTCGAGGTTCCTAAATATGATATGTGGAAAGTGAGACAAACCAGTCTTCTCGATCATCTCCTTCAGCTGTAAAATGACACATATATAATTTATACAATTACTGAATGTTTTTGATGTTTATAGTTAAAAATACAAATTATAATAAATGTTGACAAACTAAATTATTCTTACATCGGGTGACGCACCAGAAAACCACACCCACAAATCTCGACATGCTGTTGATCTGTTGTAGCATATCAGAAACGACCGAAGCTCTCCTCCCAGCATCCGTGAGGCAACATGTCCTAGAAAACTAGGAATCACGGAACTATCAACGGGGCCACCATCCACCGGACCACTAACTAGCCAGCTCTCGTCCTCACTAGCTTTGGGACGTTTGCTGGTCCCTGAAAGTTATAAAATTATACTAAAGTTATACTAAAGTTATATTAAAATTATACTAAAATTATACTAAAATTATTCTAAAATTATACTAATTATACTAAAATTATACTAAATTATACTAAAATTATATTAATTATACTAAAATTATACTAAATTATACTAATTATACTAAAATTATACTAATTATTCTAAAATTATAATAATTATACTAAAATTATACTAAATTATACTAAAATTATACTAAAATTATACTAATTATACTAAAATTATACTAATTATTATAAAATTATAAAATACCTGTAGTCGCAAAGCGACCTCCTATGCGCTGGGTCGGCTGTCTGACCGGGGTCGGCTGCTCATCGATATCCTTACCCTCGCGCTCACATGCAGCTGCAGACTGTCGTAGTACCTGGGCTACCACATCCAGGTAGTCATCCACATAATCGCTATCAGGCTCTCTGTCACCAAAATCAGTCGCCCCCTCCGATCCATGAATATCGGGCTGATCCACAATCGCCCCCCTCCTCACCTGCTCCGTCTCAGCCCCTCTCCGCCTACGAGTAGATAGACTAATACCACGCAATATCGTATGGCGTGGTGTATCATCCTCGTCGTCCATATCTAGACGATGAGCAAATGACGGGATGGATTTCCCACCCCTAGTAGGTCGCTCCGTCTACAAAAAAATTATACTAAGTTAATCTAAAATTGTAACATATAAATTATAAAATTACACTAAATTATTTAAATGTAAATAATGTAAATATAAATTAAAAAAAACCCTTGGGCGTATGAACATCACGCCCGCACCACTGGTCGGGCGTATGAACATCACGTCCGACCTATGGTGCGGGCGTTTGAACATCACGCCCGACCAGTTGTGCGGGCATGTGGCTATCACGCTCGTACCACTGGTCGGGCGTGATGTTCTTACGCCGGAACCACAGGTCGGGCGTGATGTTCATATGCCCGACTGCGATTCCGGCGATTTTCAAAAAACTCCAAACAGATTCAAATCAAAGTGAAATTCAACGAAATAAAATCGTAAATCTTACCATTTTCGCTTTCCCTTTATGGCTTTTGTCACCATCCATGATTCAGTTCAAAAATTAGTCCGGATTTGATCAAAGATTGTATAGGGTTCTTGAGAGGTTTGAGTTTTTTCAATTTTGGTGCAAAGGGTAGTTCGGTCTATTCCCGAGGCTAGAGGTATAAATTAGTGGCTAGGTATAGTAATTCACGAATTTAACCCAATTTATTGTTTTGTTCCCTTAATAGTCCTTCCATATTATCATCCAATACTTATTTGATTCAAGTGGTAGGTACAACTAGTAATTAATTAATAACATAATTTTTTTTTTTTTTGGTAGAAAAGGAAAAGAAAAACGAATAACAACAAACTACCCAGGAATTAGCCTAGGGAAGCTAACCCCAATCCTATCTTCTAAGAGAAGATGAGAGATGAAACTAGGGGAAACAGGAAGGGTAGTAACGCCTAACGTCCCTTCATGGCCCGCCGCCGCCAAGCGATCAGCAACACGATTCTGCTCTCTAAAAATGTGTCTGAACTCTACGAACTCAAAGGAGGAGCAAAGCCTTATAATAGCTTTGATGAGGTTGCGACTGTTAAGACCCATAGAATGATTCTCAGAAATCATTTTGATTGCTTCCAAATTATCAGACTCCACAGAGAGCCTCTTAACACCCAGCCTTTTAGCAAGATTGATTCCAGTAAGAATAGCCCAGAGCTCCGCAGAAAAGGAAGAACCCAACCCTAAATTCTGGGAGAACCCAGAAAGCCAGACGCCCCCTACATCTCTAAGCACACCTCCAGCCGCAATCTTACCGTTACTGAGGCAGGAACCATCAGTATTCAGCTTCACAACCCCCTCTCTTGGCCTGCTCCATCCCACGAGATGGACATCACAACACTGAGAGGCTCTGGCAAGGGACTCTCCTTTGAAACTATCGATAATAGAGAAAAGTTTTTTCGAGAAGAAATCAGCTAAGTTTGTCATAAAAACAGTTTTATCTCCAAAAATCTCCTCGTTTCTCCATTTCCAAACTTGGTGACAGATAATAGCAAAGAAAATGTCACCATGCTCCATGTATGGAAGCAACTTTCCTCTAACACCATCAGAGAACCAGTCGACCTCAGAATGTGCCATGAAGGAAGAGAAAATATGGTGTGGGAGAATTTTCCTCCAAACCTCTTTACTATTAGAGCAATCTCTAAGAGCATGGCACAAAGTCTCAACATGGCCTCTGCATCTACTGCAAGCTCCAGAATCAGCCAAGTGCCTTCTGTGCCTATCCGAATTAGTAAGAAGCCTGTCCTTAACGCCCAGCCACAGGAAACTCCTAATACGGAAAGGAACTTTAAGGGTCCAAATCGACTTCCACACATCCGAGGGAGGATCAGATCTAAAGAGAGAGAAAGCTTCAAAGGCCGATTTGCAAGAATAAACTCCATTGTTAGTCAGCGCCCAACAGTGCCTATCCAAGTCTTCCTCTTGATTACTCACCTTCACTCCCCGCATTCTAAGGAGAGTCTCAAGGCTAAAGAAAGTATCAAACTTTGACCAGATCCAGTCCCCTTCCGAGTCAACCATATCGGCAATCCTCCAGTTGCGTATATCACTAGGCGGGGGGGAAGAACACACCTCAATTAACGGTTTATCCCCAATCCAGTTATCAAACCAGAAACTAATGGACTTACCATTCCCCACCTCCAGGCCAACTCCCAAGCAGAAACTCATTAATGTTTACTATTGACTACTCTTATATAAATGATTAAACGTTTTTTTAAAGAGATTAACCTATTTATAGAAGATGAAAAAATAAGGGCTTGTTTGTTTTACATATTGTTTGCTGTTTGCTATTACGGTTAGCTGTTTGTTGTTACGGTTTGTTGTTGCTATTACGGTTTGCTATTTGCCGTTGGAAAAAGCTGCTTTTCCAAAAAGCAAAGATTCTCTGCTTTTGTAAAAGGCTGCTTTTCGGGTATAAAAGGCAAACAGGAGATCACTAATCAAACACCTAATACTGTTTTTCAGATGTAAAATGCAAACAGGAGGTCACTAACCAAACACCTAAAACTCTCCTTTTAAAGTGAAAAGGCAAAAAGGGGTATGAAAAGGAGCAACCAAACACCCCCTAAGAGAAAAGTACGAAAAAAGGCTATGGTTTGAACAATTTCTAAACAGAAACTTATGGTTTAAAAGTTTGCAAATAGATACATATATTATGTTTTATTTACAAAACAAAGTATTATAATTACATAATTAAGTTCTGATTACAATCAAAACGTGTTTATTAAAAAAAATTATTCTTAGATATCAACAAAACATAACCCCCAAAGAACAACTCCATAAATCGAAACAATAAATCACATAAATTTTGGTTGGTCTTTGAGTTAATGCACTCGGTGTGTGGGGCAGTGGCACAACCGAGTGACTCCTAAAGTTTCCCCCAATGATCAATCTTGACATGAATTGCTAAAGATCCAATAAGTCCAACATTGATTCCTTCAGACGTGTCAATGGGGCAAATGCGCCCACAGTGACTGGGGTAGATATCTGGAGCCCCTTCCAGTCTCCGGTACCATCCCTGAGGAACAGTGCTTCAGTCATCAATAGCCCCCAAGAAAATTAAATTAGTACTTATAATATAGTACGTGAATATATAACACAATATTAAGATGGTACAAATGGTCTAAGTAGTAGTTAAGGCTCTTCCACTTAATATTTGGTAAAATCCAAATAGGAACGAAAACAGGTCAAAAACGAAGGAAAAACCCTACGAAAAGAGTCAAAGACGAAGAAAATCAAACGCACCAAAACGAAGATGGGAAACGAAGTCAAGACGGGGAGAAATCACCTGTGTCACGACCGAGATTCCCTATTCTCGGTCGCGACACGCGTCGTCCAGTCACTTCTCCTCTTGCGTCCGAAGACTGAAATTTTACTCCCCTAATCTCGGTAGAGATTTTCCATTCTCGGTAACTTTAGATTTTCTTTCAGCACAACATACACATGTTCGTTTTCAAAGAAACGCGTCCGTTCGATTGGATAGAAACGTCTCTTCGTAGCAGACACGACCCTTAGACATGACTCTTCAACATCTATAAATAAAGAGTTGATTTTAGAGTTGAAAATAGAGAGTTAGATTGATTAAGAAGAGTGCAGAATTTATGCAGAAACTCTGACTCAGAAATGAGTCAGAGATTAGATTTCATTTCTTGTAAAAGCAATCTTGTCGTACACAAGTTGTTCTTAATTCAATTACAAATACAGTAGCAATTAGATTTAGATTAAGATCTGTTCAAACTAGTTTACATTTTGGTAGTAGAAGAACCATCTCTATTCCGAAGATTCAGCGAGAAGATTAAGTAGCGGATTCGATCCCAGAGCCTGACAAACTCTAACGAGGTTTGAGGAAAGGATTGACGACCCGGAACTCTCATGTCGTTTTGAATGCTTCCATGCTTTTTACTCTCTGTAAACTTGTATCAAATTCACACTTCATTTAATAAAGTTTATGCAATTCAATATATTTTTATGTAGCACTTCTGTAAATGATCCGAAGTGAGTTCTGGTGTTTTCATTAAAACGTAGTTAAATTCAATATCTTTACAAGAAAACTTTGTTGAACACTTAGGGAAATTCATTCTTAAGGACGATATGATTGTTAAGTCGGCTTATCGGAAATAAGTATTAATTTGGTTAAGGTAGCAATCTAACCCGACCGTAGGAGGATTGTCTGCGGTTCAAAGCCTTTTAATTGAAGGAGTTTACGTTATTACACTTTTATAATTTTTACAAAGTTTAAAGTTGTTTTCTTTGCTTAGTGCAAACGAATACAATTAATCTCTTATTTTAAACACTAAATATTTCTGTTTTGTAATTCATACCCAAAACAGAATTGATTTCTAATATTCTACATATATTCTAATCTAATTCTTATTAATTCAATCTCAAAACCAAATCCAATTAAACGATTTTCCATATTATAAATCTAAAACGTGAATCAAACTGAATTAAAATAAGTTTTCGTTAAAAAGCGTTCTCTGTGGGATCGATATCTTTTTATTACTACAAGTGAAACTGTGCACTTGCGGAAATCGCTCAACAAGTTTTTGGCGCCGTTGCCGGGGAACGCCAAAATTTTTAACAAAAATTTATATTTTTCGTGTTTTATTCCGAACCTTGGTTTATAATATATGTATTTATTTATTTTCTAGTTTTATTTTATTTATTGAGGATGGTCACTAGGACTAAATCCTCGTTGTTATTTAACGTTTGCATTTAGATGTTTGCAGATAAAAAAAAATCCAAGTTTTTTCAAAGATAAACTGGAGATTTGATCATCAATATAAATTCACAGAATGAGTCTACAGAAAAGAAATTCGGCTAGCAAATACATCAGAGAGGAAAGGAAATTTTTAAAACAGGATGTCAGACGTGACATATAAATTTTTCCAGAAAAATTTACCTTTTCCCAAACACCTTTAACTCTTTTCTATAAACCAAACCCTTCACCAAAATATCATATCTCTTTGTAAAAATTATTCAATTCCTACATTACACCCAATTCTTCTTTTATCATATCATTTTCTTAAACACCTACATCCATCTCTCTAAGAAACAGCAGGATCATCACCATGAGACTTTTCTCAGACAGATTTATCAGAACGTGGAATAGGGAATACAGTCCTTGAAATTATCTTATCCGCCAGTAGGGCTGTAATCGAGCCGAGCCGAGCCGAGCTTTGGCCTGTTCAAGCTCTGCTCGCTATAAAATTAACGAGCTCGAGCCCGAGCCGAGCTTGCTATAAAATTAACGAGCCGAGCCCGAGCCGAGCTTTGGCTTGCTCAACGAGCTTGACCCGAGCTTCGAGCTTGTTTCGAGCCCAAAATCTTCTTTTGGACTTGGTTCATTAACAAAATTATCTAACCATGGATTGTTAATTATATTTGTGAAGTTTACTCGCAAATAACTCTTTAATTGTGTACATAAACAAGCTCACAAGCAAAGTTCGTGAATAAATAAACAAGATGCTTACAAATAGTTCGTCTATTACTCATTTATTATGTTTGTGAACGAACTCATCTAATAGCAAATGAAATAATATTAAGTTTAGATATTTGTGAACTAACACAAAACTATATAGTTTTCTACAAAACTAAAATATGCTCATAAATGTTCTAATCGAGCCTGCTCGCGAGCTTTCGAGCCGAGCTTTGGCCTGCTCAAGCTTGACTCGTTTATGAACCGAGCCAGTAAATCATGTTCACGAGCGGTTCGTTTACAAATCGAGCCGAGCTTTTATCGAGCTGATCACCGAGCCGCTCATGAGCGGCTCTGTTCATTTACAGCCCTATCCGTTAGGAAGGAATTGTATACTTTTAATATAGCTTTGAAAGTTTCGGTTCATGTGCGTAGTTTTTTGTTCGTGGCCAGAACTAGAAGTTCGGGCATTTAACCGAAATCATTAGATCCTTAATTTGAGAAAACGAGAAAAAAAAAGCGCTTAAAAAATGCTAAAAAAAAGAAAACGCAAAATAAAAAAACAAATATAATAATAATTTCAAAGTTTGGGATACAGTTCAACTTTTTAATTCCCAATTGAAATTATTTCCAGGTAAGTTAAAATGGACAAGACCATATTTAGTTGATAAAAATATTTTGAATATGAATGAGCTCCAATTCAAGCAATTGAATTTGTGAACAAGTTCTTTGAAAATTAATTCGCTTAGTTTTCATTTTTAAATTTTCATTCATCTTATTTCTTATTCATTATTTGTGTATAAACAAGTTTTATTCAATAAAAATTATTTAAAGTCATGTTTCTAAATGTTTTTCAGAAAATTTTAATGTGTTTAGTGAAATTTCAGGAATCTCAGTTGAGAATCCAGAAATCTCAGTAGAGATTTCAAGTTTAGGTTTTTCAGGAATAGAATAGGAAGTTTCTGATCTTACCGAGATTATAAAATCTCTACCGAGACGAGCGGAAGAAGGTTTCGACGTGCCTTTACCCAGGAGGGGTAAAGCGTGTCACGACCGAGATTCCAGAATCTCGGTCGCGACACGGGCATATGGTCGACCTGTCACCTTAGTTTTTTTGCATTTTCCTTAATTCTTTGCTGCAAATTCGAAATTTTTTGTCAGTTTTAACCCAAAAGGCATAAATTGACACCATTTCGTTTTCAACAAACATAATATTTCATTCTGTTAACCTATATAGTTCAGTTAGGATCAGAATTATTCTTTTATTTCACTTCATCTCTTTCAGAATTCTGAAATTCTTACCACATATCTAAAGGTTACAGACATTCATAATTCTCCAAACATGACTTCCTCTTTTAAATTGTATGTGTTGGGAGATATATTCCAATGCAACTTTGTTAATTCCTCAAAGATCTTAATTGAGGGATTAGTTGTCGCATCATGTTCCAAAGACAGGAAAATTGGATACGGGAATATAATATGAGGAATTATTTTAGGAACCAAAGATGTTGTTTCGGTTCCTTAGACTGATAAAGAACCATTCCCTATCCTTGACTATGAATTCCTGGAAACTGAGGGATTTTGTCGAGAGAATTTTCCGAGTTAGCCCACGATTTCTTTCTGCGGAAGAAAGACAGATCTTCGTGCAAACGAAGATTGATCATTACCGGGCTATGCGAATCTCAATTCAACGGGATGAGAATTTAGTTTAATTTGTTTAGTTCTGTTTATTTTTAGTTTGTGTATATTTTTGTATATAGGTTTGTTTTTTATTTTTCTTGTATATCTGTTCTAGTCAATTTTTGTAAATATGTGTTCATGCAATAAAACTTTACTTTAATTTCATAAGTTCATCTTTTGTTATGGTTTATGTATGTTTGATTTTATACACCATTATCAATGAATCTGTACTTATATATTAAATGCTAATAAGTTATCATCATTATTAATTCTTGAACAAGTTAATAAACGTTCATTTTATATGATGATTCTATGTTTTGTTATGAATATATGTTTATCATTTTTAATAAAAAAATCAAGTTTGATTCTTTGGTTATTTTTAATATATGTTACCGTGCAAAGTTCTTCGAATGAATATATATATATAATGATTAATTTAGGAAGGTGTAACTTTACACATACATCTGTTTCTAATGTTAAAATGAATCTGCATATAATTTAATTAATTTTCATAAGTTTCAATGATTATGTTTTTACTATGAATAAGTGATTAATAATACTTAACATTTCTATCAATTCAATACTTATTCATTCCATAATTACAAGGTTCATTTACATTAAATGCTTATTCATTTAACTTATATGAATTAATGCACGTTGATTATATATTAATTCTAATTAAGGCATTTAATGCTTCATTACATCAATATTTAATAAGGATAAACCTTTGGTTTTCCCTTCATTTAATGTTTTGTTTTGTGTTTTTAAGTTTCAGGTATTAATATATTCATTCGTAGGGCATATTTGCAAGGAAATTAAATTAATACGGAGTTAATATATGCGTATTTCAGCCACCAGGACGTGAATCTCGGTAGGGATTATGGAATCCCTACAAGTTCGGCGACAACAACAAATTTCATGAGAAATGAATCTCCCTGAAATGGCCATGTTGCGACCTGTAGGGCGAGGTTAAGCACAAATTGATCCAATTTTTCAACCTTTTTCTATTCCTACACTAATTCCTACTACCTATATTCATCCCTATATAAACATATCCCTTACACAAACTCCATAACCTACTCCTCTATTTTTCTATCTTTATCATAATTTTTCTATTTTTCTCTCATAAATCCGATATTTAAACACCATGCCTAGATATAAGAAGGTTACTCACAAGGTTTCCTCTACCTCTAATAATTGTTTGCATATTGAGTATGGATCCATTCAGCATTATTTCAGATGAGGACGGGCAGCGTATGCTAAGAGAAAGAGATTTATCACCTTTAGGAATAATGGTATTACTTATAGACTTGATTATGAAGCAATGGGTGAGATGTTTGGTTTTCCAACTAGTGATTTTGGATATTTCGACTCTTCTTCAAGCAAATTTATTACTTAAGGATGGTCCACCCAAATTTGTCTCTTGTGAGACACGTATTAAGCACCTTAGCAGTCAAACAGGTGGCGGAGCTTCTAGTTCACATGGTTAGGTACCAAAAAGGGTTATGATGAAGATGAAGAAGGTGAGGAGGAGGAGGAGAATATTGACGCCCAAACACAAGCACAAGGGCATGTAGATCAAGAGCACAATGTTGATGATCAAGTTCATTTGCGACGTATTTTGAACCAAATGAATGCACACAACCGGCAAATGATTTTGCAGTTCGATGATATTGTGGAGAACAATCAAGAGCTGAGTTCAAGAATTAACGCGGTGGATGCCAATATCCATACTTTGAGGAAAGAGCACACGTCAATCCGATGCCAGTTGTTATCATTTTTCCGTCGTTAAGGCGTAGTAACCACACCGTCTCCACCGGGTTCACCTTCACAAGAATAGGTTTTATCTTATCTTTTCTCAAATCATTTATCTTTTTGTGTTGTTTTTACTTAAGTTTGGTACATTGCTTTAATTATTCAGTTTGGTACCATTTCAATTTTATTCACTTATATTGGATGCTATAAATTCATAATTTCTCTATCTTATTTCGTATGCTTTATTTTCGTACAATTTTTCGTGTTTTATCAAATTTTGCACCAATGAGGACATGGTCTAAATTAAGTGTGGGAGGAGATATTGCATATATCATTTTATTTTTAGTACGAATTAATGCAACGAATACGAATACTTTTTAAGCAACATTTATAAATGCAACACTTGTTTTATGCAAATGCAACATATATTGCAACACAATTTAAACACAATTTATTTAAACTTTACATTATTTTTCATATGTTTAAAATATTTAACTTATGATTATTTTTAGGTTATCATTATCGATAGAAATAATATTTCTACACGGGCAATATTTTTCAAAATTATTCATAAATCTCCGATACGATTTTAAGTAAAATTGTCTCGAGTGAAAGTATTTAAGTAAATAAATTCTTTATTTTAATCTCTATCTCATATCATGAAATTCATGATAAAATAAATCTTATTTTAATTTTTCAATTAGGTTTATAGGCATTAAATTGAACTAACAATTTTTAGCTCGGTTTGATTTTCGTCTTACATTAACACCAATTGAAGTTTTTAAAGGAAACTTTAGCCATAATACATGTTGAATTTTAAGTCAATATAGGATGAATGTGCTATTTTTCTTTTTCCCAATTTATAATTTTAATTTTATAGCTCATGTTAATTAATCAATTAGTCGTATTCTTAACTTTTGGCCACGATTGAGACCAACCTTATCACAATCGAGGTATGAAAGGGAAGAAAATTACGTAAACGGTACTTTTGGTCACGATTGCGACCATCCTTATCACAATCAAGGTATGAAAGGAACGTTATTAAAAAATTAAGTGTGTTTAAGTTTAAAGTAACGATTGCGTCCACCCATGGCATGGTCGGTACCTCTTAAGCGAACACAAATAAAATGCATATAAAGTTACGATCGAGACCACCCTTATCTTGGGCGTAACCAAGCAAATAAATTAACCTAAGTACTTATTCATTTAATATATTTCATATAACAGTTTAGGTTTGGGAAAGGAAATTTTGTGCTTTGAAATGCCTTGAGACGAAAGACTCAATAACATGTGTGCTTATATCGTCCCGAATACTTCAATTTTAACTTGAAATACAAGATGAATGATATATCGCCTTTATACTAGTTAGTTTGATATTTTGCGTATAAATTTGCCATGCAAAGTTAATCTTTTCGGCTTAACTAATTTAAAGAGTAATACAGATTTATATGTTCTATTTTCATAAAGAGATTAGTTAAAGGATAAATTCAGTGAAATTTTGCTCGGGACTAGCAAAAGATTAAGTGTGGAGATTTGTTAAGCCCAAAATATATCTAAAATATCATTAATATTTACATCAGTTTTGCTATGAAATCGTGCTGTTTATATCTATTTAGAGTACTTTTACGTTCGAAAATGTTTCTTTCATGCAAGGTACCTAAATATTTGGTAAAATCCAAATAGGAACGAAAACAGGTCAAAAACGAAGGAAAACCCCTACGAAAAGAGTTAAAGACGAAGAAAATCAAACGCACCGAAACGAAGACGGCAAACGAAGTCAAGACGGGGAGAAATCACCCGTGTCGCGACCGAGATTCCCTATTCTCGGTCGCGACACGCGTCGCCCAGTCACTTCTCCTCTTGCGTCTAAAGACTGCAATTTTACTCCCCTAATCTCGGTAACTTCAGATTTTCTATCAGCACAACATACACATGTTCGTTTTCAAAGAAACGCGTCCGTTCGATTGGATAGAAACGTCTCTTCACAGCAGACACGACCCTTAGACACGACTCTTCAACATCTATAAATAAAGAGTTGATTTTAGAGTTGAAAATAGAGAGTTAGATTAATTAAGAAGAGTGCAGAATTTATGCAGAAACTCTGACTCAGAAATGAGTCAGAGATTAGATTTCATTTCTTGTAAAAACAATCTTGTCGTACACAAGTTGTTCTTAATTCAATTACAAACATAGTAGCAATTAGATTTAGATTAAGATCTGTTCAAACTAGTTTACATTTTGGTAGTAGAAGAACCATCTCTATTCCGAAGATTCAGCGAGAAGATTAAGTAGCGGATTCGATCCCGGAGCCCGACAAACTCTAACGAGGTTTGAGGAAAGGATTGACGACCCGGAACTCTCATGTTGTTTTGAATGCTTTCATGTTTTTTACTCTCTGTAAATTTGTATCAAATTCATACTTCATCTAATAAAGTTTATGCAATTCAATATATTTTTATGTAGCACTTCTGTAAATGATCCGAAGTGAGTTCTGGTGTTTTTATTAAAACGTAGTTAAATTCAATATCTTTACAAGGAAACTTTGTTGAACACTTAGGCAAATTCATTCTAAGGACGATATGACCATTAAGTCGGCTTATCGGAAATAAGTATTAATTTGGTTAAGGTAGCAATCTAACCCGACCATAGGAGGATTGTCTGCGGTTCAAAGGCTTTTAATTGAAGGAGTTTACGTTATTACACTTTTATAATTTTTACAAAGTTTAAAGTTATTTTCTTTGTTTAATGCAAACAAATACAATTAATCTCTTATTTTTAAACACTAAATGTTTCTGTTTTGTAATTCATACCCAAAACAGAATTGATTTCTAACATTCTACATATATTCTAATCTGATTCTTATTAATTCAATCTCAAAACCAAATCCAATTAAACGATTTTCCATATTATAAATCTAAAACGTGAATCAAACTGAATTAAAATAAGTTTTCGTTACAAAGCGTTCTCTGTGGGATCGATATCTTTTTATTACTACAAGCGAAACCGTGCACTTGCGGAAATCGCTCAACAATCTCCAAAATATGTGTCAATTCTCTTTTTTTTCCACTATGATTTTTCCCCTCCTCAAAATATGTGTCTATCCAATTATAATTTTATCCGATTATAATTTTCCCCCTTAAATTCCCTTTAAATCAAAAGGTGAATATTAAATTTTTTTTTCCATCATTATTTTTTATCTAATTATATTTTGTTCTTAAATTAAAATGTCAATATTATTACCTAATTTAATTATCTTTTTTCATCATCATTATTAATTAATTTTTAATTTTTTTCAATGATCAAAATGTCAATGTAAATATTCAATTAATAAAAAATAATATACTTGTTTAGACGTTTTAATTTAGGAAACTAGGGTTAAACTTATATAAAATAAAGATGTCTTCTATGTTTACTTTGTTTTTAACAAAGTAAGTTTTACTTTTTTTTTTTCTACCATTGGATGAGCTTACTTTGTTAAAGTTCATCACCATCCAATGGTGGAAAAAACAACCTAAAGCTTACTTTGTCAAAAACAAAGTAAGCAAGCCTAACCCAAAAATTAAATATGTATAAGCGTTTCACGTTAGACGCTTTTTTTTTTATAGGAATACTAATATTTCATTATATCATAAAATTGCCAGTACAAGATGAAACCAGTAAGGAATAAAACCTTACACACATATAGGCTAAGCCTAATACATAGTCCACAAGGGCAAAAAAAATGACAATTAAAAGCAAGAAAATGACTATTAAAAGCAAAAAAACCCATTAAAGGTACATTAAACATAAACACCATTTGAAACATATATAGATCGTAACTCCGAATTCGCCGCAAAGCAACTGTAAGCCAATCCTCAGCATTTGAACCATTCTGAACCTTCGGATCTAAGTCCTTTCTTTTGCAACCACATAGATTCAGTGATCTACGGATAAGATCTACCGTTTCTGTTCTTGCTAACATAGAAAACGTTACAAAACCAGAGAGTTTAACCAACAGGCGCAGTTCAAACGGATTCAGAAATACGATGAAATATATATGATCCAACTAAAGAACTGACACAAACAAGAAGGAAAAAACTACGAAAACGGAAAACGTTAGACGCTTTTAATTTTTTAATCAACATACTAGAATGAAGCAGTTTTATCATGTTGGAGGTTAAAATTTTTTTGCCTAGCCCTAACGGGTTGGACTCTACAAAATTAGCACCCCGGATATGAAATCCTGGCTCCGCCATTGCACAGTGTGGCAACACTAATGCGATTCCGAAACAAGAGACCAAGTCGTCAGTTTTTCTAGTCATTTCTATTATTTACTGTTTTGCCTTTATTGTAATTATTGTCTTGCCATTTACATATAATAATCTAAATGTCATTTCACCACTTACCCTTATCCTTTCGGGTCAATTACATGAATATCATAATTAAGTATAAAATTATAACTAAATCATATCACCAAACTTAATTCTTAATATGTCATTATTCTCTATATATTATGATTTTACAATCTAATTTAAGAAATCTAGACTCCAATTCATAAGTCATAAACTCTAGAAAATATATTCTAGACTTCTAATTTATAAATTCTAATTCTTAAAATATATTAAAAGTACTAATTTTACTAGTTTGACATAATAAAAAATTATGACTTAACATAGTTGTAAATAATTTTTAAAAGATGAATTTCTGTGTAATTTTCCCTATCCTTTTCTTATTGAGTTGTAACCTAGTTGGGGCATCTAGGTCTTTTGCTTCAAAGTTAGAAGAGGTATATAAACCTCTTTATTTATATTAAAGAGTACCTTTTATGAAATTAATAAAAAACAGTCTCCATTGGAGTGTGTTTATTTTTCTTCAGAGATTAACTCCTTCAAACTTGACTTGAGAAGAAAGTTTTTATTGGTTTAAGATTAATATTTTTTTATTTTTTTCACATCCCAACATATGTTTGTGATTTGTTACTGATAAAATGACGCAAATGTGAAGTGTAGATGACAAGATTCATGACCGAGAAGACAGTTTGATGAATTATTTCTCAAATTAACTCAATTTATCAATGTTAGGGGTAAAATTGCTATTGGCTTCCAACGTTAGGGGTAAAATTGCATCATTTTAGACGTTAGGGGGATAAAATTGCTTCTGACCCAAAACGTTAGGGATATTTTTGTACCTTAACCCTAAGTAATAATAATACTAACTGCTTATTAAAGTAAAAACCGTTTACTTTTGTTGTTTTCATATCCGATTTTCCGTCTTAATTTTGATGAAGCTGTTCACAGATTTTTTTTTTTTTTTAAGTTTTAGAAGGTTTTATTAACGGTTTGATTTTAATCACAAAATTTGAACGGTTGCCATGGTTTTGATTGTTCAAAATATCGAGTATTAAATTTATCGAGCCTGCAGTGCTAACGGACGCAAATACAGTATATTTTATTATTTTTTATATAACACACAGTTGTATTGGAAAATGTTATTATTTAAGTTTTTGTCTTTAATTAATTAATTTTTTGTCAAACCACTTATATAAAAAATAGTAAAATATATTTCTTATCAAAGATTTCGTAGCGTCGGTTAGCTTTTGCCTAAATCTATTTCTGGTTAAACTTAGGGCAATGAATTTAGTAGTCTCTATATAAAACACACTGTTTAGTCCTTGTATTTTAAAAAACACACGGTAAGGTCCATAATCTTTTTCTCGATAAACTGTTTAGTCCCTAACATTTTCCTTGGTGAACTGTTTAGTCTTTGCCGTTAGACTCTCATGAAGATTCTATTAGTCAATTTGGATTAGCAGAAACATCTTTCGTCATCACTGAAGCAGTTGGCAGTAAACATGAGTTAAGAATATGGAGAAAAGACATAGATGTGTGAATTGCTTTTGACTAGTAAATAGTAAAGGGTAATTTAGTCATTTCCAAATTCATAAACGGTAAAAAATCTAACAAATAGACGGAAGGACTAAACAGTTCACTGAGAAAAAGGTTAGGGACCTTACCGTGTGTTTTTAAAAATACAGGGATTAAACAGTGTGTTTTGTCAAAATATAGAGACTAATAAATTAATTACCCTTAAACTTATATGAAATGATGAAGTTTTGGAGCATTCAAGGAGGTCCTTGAATTTTATGGTTTTTTTTTTTTTTTTGAAAGGGAATTTTATGGTTTTTGTTATCTTGATTTTATATTTTGATTTATTTTGTAACTTTGTTATGTTTTTTATTTTTTTGTTTTTGTTTAATTTTGTAATTGTGTATTTAATAGGTGAACCGTTCATTCAATTTTCCAAATTTCACTGGACCATGATACCCTCTCTCATCTAATTGCATCATTCTCCAATTAATTCCAATTAATCGTACTCTCTCTCTCTAATTATTGCATTCTCACTCTAATTAATTAGATTCTTTCTCCAAATAAGTTAATTTCCCTCCTCATTCTCTCTCCAATTAATTTAATTATCTCTGCAATTAAATGGACTCTCTCTTAAATTAATTTGCTTTTCTCTTTTCTTTTTAATTTATTCAATCTATATGAAAAATTAGTTATTTGAAAAAATCGATTTCTTAAAAAGTTAATATATATTTTTTTTAAAATGCAACTTTACTTAAATTAAGTATAACTTTACATAAATTATATCTAAAAATAGAATATTTACATAAAGTTCAATTTTTTTTTACGTAAAACTCAAATTTTCCGCAAAGTTAAGGATTTTCTTTTGTAAATTAATAAATTTACGTGAATGAAATCTAACTTTATGTAAATTACGTCTAAAAATATATTTATGTAAAGTTCAAATGCTTTATAAAACTCAATTTTTATGAGATTGATGCAGCGCGGAATTCACTGAGAGTTTTAAACCGTAAACTCACAAAGGCTAACAACTTATCTAGCTAAACTAGAAGGAGTGGATCCTAATTCATGGACTAAATCCATAGGAATAGTGAAATCCCCATTGTTGAAGGATAAAACCTTAACAAACTTCACAAGGAAGAAGATGATAAATTGTATTTCATAAAAGTTAACCTATTACAAAAAGAAAGAGATGAATTTATAGCATCTCAAAAACCTAATTGCTAAATTACAAAAAGGGTAAACTATCTACTAATTACAATACAAATATAAAAGGGTAAAGTAGGGTTAATGGTAAAGGGGTGGCATGCTTGTAAATAAGGAGTGGTAGAGTTGTAAATAGGGAGTGGCAAAGGTGTAATTAAAGAGTGGTCCCAAGCATGAAGAACTTGGTAAAGAAGTTTACTCCAGGCGGGACACGCCCCGCGTGGGTCTTGATACGCCCCGCGTATGAGGAGGCACGCCCAGCGTGTTCGAGCTCCTGGAACTGGTTCTCTTTGAAGGTTCGATCCACGCCACGCGTGCTGGACAACACGCCCCGCTTGAAATGCCTAAGAGACCCCTCTTCCCACGTGCTTTCCTCCTTTCTCTTGGCTCCGGAGTCACGCCCCGCATGTCCTCTCTCACGCCCCACGTCCAGGGACAAAGTGTCCTCATCATTCTCCTCTTCTTCAAAAGAGTTGGCCCCCAACTCAACTATAGAATAAGAATTGTGCTCGGTAGGTATTAGCCACTCCATATATTGCCGTCTTCTCCTTCTCTTTATGCACTCTTCCCACACCTCAACTCGTGTCTTGCCCTCGGTGCTCATCCCCTATAAGGCTCGCCTCACTATCCGACCGACATCAAACGGGATATCTCGACGAAGTTGATCAAACCAATCCATCCCAATGTCTTGGAAGCTCCTCCACACTCCCATGACATGTCTAACCGACCAATCCCGGCTCTCCTCGTTGTCCACTTCACAAACATGGATATTAATCACAACTTTATTCCGTTCATAGCCGACATCAAATGGGATGTCCCGACGACACTTGTCAACCCATTTTGTAGTGATCCCAAGAACACTCATATCAATTCTTTCTTTTTCTTGGGCTAACAATCTCGCGGCTTCTCGAGTCGACTCATCACTAACTTGGCCACTATCCCGCCATTCTTGAATCTCTTCCATTCTCTCTACCTCATCCGGACGGCCATTCCCGTTCACCAAATATTCTTTGAAGCTTACTCTCTTCACCATCACATCACTCCTCATTGACCCCTCATAGGGTTGATGTCCCCTCAACAAACATAACATATATCCCAACACATGCACCTCAAACAAGAACAAAATAACAAGTTCCAAATTTACCAAGTGAGAGGCTCGGTTCATTCCTAATGTGCGTGTGCTAAGAATCTCCTTTCTTCCTAGAGGCGTCACAACATACCCTTCATCTGTTTCCTTTAAGCTCAAGCAACTATGAGGAAGACATAGCATACGACCTCCCGGATCCCATACAATGTCACGTGGTATCTTCCCCAAAGGTAGAATGCCCCGGGGTTGTCCGTTGAGAGACACATACTCCCCATCTTCGGACGTTGGTCCCACATCTCCACTTTCCTCTATTCCCTTCCGGAACTCTCGCTCATAATAGTCAAGTTCATCATTATTAAGTAGCTCAATTTTGAAGTTTCCTTCTCCATCAATCTCCTCTCCTAGATCATCTTCTTCTTGACCATACGGAATTTCACTTCCCTCTTCATCCACAATCCGCTCTCTCCCACGACCTATTGTTCCTATTGGCTTCTCTCCATAGCTCAAGCCGACTATCCCACTTGCTAAGCCGCTTGACTCACAAGACATGCAACCACCCAACATGGTTGAACCACCAACATCTCTCCCATCACCATAACCATCAACCTTCACACATAGTGTGATTTTCTCACTCCCACCAAGCATATCATTGAAGTTAGGTTCAAGGGGCATTTCATCAAACACCAAAGGAGCATCCCTTGAAACATGGGTTTCCCCAACAACCTCACCTACAAACAACCTCTCCTCCTCATCCACAAATGACTCTAAATCCTTCTCCACAAGTTCATTATCAATAATTTCACAAGAAGAATTTAAATCCATTTCATCCCCGCAAACAACATCACCAACATCTTCCATAGCAATAAGAATATCCAAAACTTCAATATTAGAGATTGGGAGCTTAGGAGTTACCTTTACCGCATGTGATGGAGAAAAGATTAGTGATGGATCTTTAGGAGGGACCTCCATGGTAGGTTGAGAAGGTTTTAGGTATCCTTGCTTGAGATTCTCTAGGGATGTCGCCACCTCTCTCATTAGCCCCTTCATTACCCGAAAATCCTCCTTACATCTCTCATCATTCCTCATCATCTTGGCCTTGAGGTTTTCCAACCCCTTGATGATGGTTTCTTCATAGCTTGGAGATGGATTTGGTTGAACCATAGTCGAAAGAAGTCTCCGTTCAAGGAAAACGATCGGCTCTGATACCAACTGATACAGATCGGATTTATCTGAAATAGTGACGTGTTAGTTTTAATCGTAAACTAACAAAGATATTCCAATTCTCTAGCTAAACTAGAAGGAGTGAATCCCAATTCATGGACTAAATCCATAGGAAATAAGAATTCCCCATTGTTGAAGGTATAAACCCTAACAAGCTTCTTGAAGAAGAGTTTTAATTTGATTGATAAAAAGTTAACCTATTACAAAAAGAAAGAGAAGATTTTATAGCATCTCAAAAACCTAATTGCCAAATTATAAAAAGGGTAAACTATCTACTAATTACAATACAAATATAAAAGGGTAAAGTAGGGTTAATGGTAAAGGGGTGGCATGCTTGTAAATAAGGAGTGGTAGAGTTGTAAATAGGGAGTGGCAAAGGTGTAATTAAAGAGTGGTCCCAAGCATGAAGAACTTGGTAAAGAAGTTTACTCCAGGCGGGACACGCCCCGCGTGGGTCTTGATACGCCCCGCGTGGAAGAGACACGCCCCGCGTATGAGGAGGCATGCCCCGCGTGTTCGAGCTCCTGGAACTGGTTCTCTTTGAAGGTTCGATCCACGCCCCGCGTGCTGGACAACACGCCCCGCGTGAAATGCCTAAGAGACCCCTCTTCCCACGTGCTTTCCTCCTTTCTCTTGGCTCCGGAGTCACGCCCCGCGTGTCCTCTCTCACGCCCCGCGTCCAGGGACAAAGTGTCCTCATCAGAGATTTTTTGTGAAAGTGCATTCACAATTGTTTAAACTTAATTAATAATATGATAAAATCTTAGGGTGCGTTTGGTACGCTGTAATGCAATGTAATGTAATCAAGATTGTAATGTAATCAAGGTTGTAATGTAATGGAATGGAATAACCATTACATTACCATGTTTGGTTAGTAAAATTTTACAATTGATGCATTACATTATTATTAGGGGTGTGCATCGGTGCAAAACCGAACCGAATCGAAAAAACCGAATACCAAAATAATCAAAATAATTTATACCGATACCGAACCGAATAATAGGTAAAACCGAATTAAAACCGAATCGAAATATGCAGTTCGGTTCGGTTTAAACCGAACAAGCCGAATTAAGTTAAAAATAACAAATAACAAATAAAAATCACTATATTTTCTCATTAAATTTACCTCAACAACAATAAAAATTGAAATATTTCCAAAATATATCTATATTTGGGTTATTATCTCAACAATAATAAAAAAAAAATTAAACTTGTATAATCAAATATATGTGTATATATATATATATATATATATATATATATATATATATATATAAATGTAAAATATGTGTAATTCGGTGCTGTTCAGTTTTTTTTTACATTTTCTGTCAAACCGAAACGAACCAAACCGAATATCAAAATAAACTTAAAATTAAAACCGATGTCGAACCGAATTGTTAAAAAAAAACCGAACCGAAAAACCGAATTCACTCGGTTCGGTATGCGGTTTAAACCGAACCGATACACACCCCTAATTATCATGTTTGTTTTGCTATGTATAATTATAAATTTCCATTTACTCTTATAAATATATATAACAATAGTAATAATAAAAAATTAATAATAATGTGATGTAAAAATGGAGGAAATGAAAAGGTTAAATGGAAAAAATTAGGAATACATATTGGAATATTGGAATGTAATGAGAATTCCTATTGATTTCTTTGGTAACCCTCGTTACAAAACTTATTGAAGAAAATTGAAGTCATAGAATTCCCATTACATTCCAATAAAACTATAAAGAGCATCCAAACATAGTAATGGACTTTTAATGTAATGAGCATTCCATTACAAAGCCCATTACGTCTTACCAAACGTACCCTTAGAGTTAATATTTTATAATCGTTTTAATAAAAAAATTAAACTATTTTCTTAATAATTTGAATACAAAAATAATCATTTTCCAATTAAATATTAATTCTGACCAATTTGATCCACTTTCCATAGGAAATGAAATTGAATGAGATTTTTGTGACAATCACAACTCTCCTTTTATAACAAAAAAAAAAAGAACACATACATAAGAACTTATTTTTCTTTAAAAAAACATCCTTTTCCTTTAGATTGAATTAGTGTCAATTTGTTTTTATTTTTCGGAACTGCTTTTTGCCTTTTAAGTTTCAACATGAGAAAAAAAAATGTTTGGTAAAAATTCGAAACAACAAACAAAAGCAGCTGAAACAAGCATGCCCTAACCAATAGAATACATTCTCTCTCATTTAATTGCATGATTTCTCCAATTAATAGTATTATCTCTTATTAGCGTACACAGAAAACTTTAATTAGGAGAAGATCAATCTAAAGGGCGTATGAGGAGCCTTGAACCAAGAAATCCGATAAACTATATAAAAAATAGCATTATCTCTCCAATTAATTAGATCCTCTCTAAATAATTTAATTATCTCTTCAGTTACATCAACTCTCTCTTAAGTTAATTTATTTCTCTTAGTCCATCTATGTAAAATGTAGTGTGAAAAAGGTTTTAGATAAAATTCGACTTAAGTTAATACTTTTTTTTAAAATGCAACTTTACGTAAATTAAGTCTAAATTTACATAAAATTTAAATGTTTTATGTAAAAATCGATTTCTTTTTGAAAAGTTGGTGATTTTTTTGTAAATTAGTAAATTTACGTAAATTAAGTCTAACTTTATACGAATTATTTCTAAAAATAAAAGATTTACGTAAAGTTCAAAAAAATTATATGTAAAACTTAATTTTTGTGAAAGTGTATTCATAATTGTTTAAACTCAATTATAATAGGATAAAATCATAGAGTGAATACCTCATAATAGGTTTAATAAAAAAATAAAATTATTTTCCTAATAATTTGATAAAAATAAATCTCATAAAAATGATCATTTTGCAATTTAATATTAATCCTAACCAATTTCATCACTTCAGATAAAATTGAGTGAAATTATGTGATTTTCTAGAAAAAAAAAACCATAAGTACTTGATTGAATTTCTTTAAAAAATAAAATAACCCTTTTCCTTTAGATTGAAGTGATAGCTTTAAAATGAATTAATGATTCTATAGGGTTATATAAATGGGGTGTTTGACTACTCATTTTTTTCTTCACGTTTGCCTTTTCATTTTAAAAATTGGAGTTTTAGATATTTGGTTAAACACATCCTCTTTATCTTTTACGAATGAAAAGTAGATTTTTACAAAAAAAATATGGAATCCATGCTTTTTAGAAAATCAATTTTTTTCAACAGCAAACATCAAGCAACAGGTAAACCAAACAGCCCTAAATTGATAATTTTTTTAATTTTGTAATCGTGCACTCCATATGTTCCACACTAGATGTATTTTAAGGTTAAGTGATAAGAATTAAGAAATACAATTAATTTTAACTAATAAAACACTTTGTTACCCTTGTATTAATTGCATCTTAAATATTCTCAAAATAAACAGGCAGCTTAAATATGGGTATGTTTGGTAAAGATCAATTAATATGCATTGATTAAATCAAAATGTCATGTATTATGGAAAAAAAAATTCTCTATAAAAACATCAATTGCGAAACATAGTGAGTATTTAGAGTTGATTGATATTTAATAGTCATTTTTTCTTCAATTACCAATTATTCCCTTCATTTCAAAGTAATTGTCACATTAAAAAAAAAATCTTATTTCATAGTATTATTTTTCAGTTTTAGTTTTCAATACATTTTTTTACTATTTTACCCTCATAAATGAGTTTGATATTAATTGTACTTTTTGTCATCTAAGTTTTCATATGAAGAATGGTTTAATTTAACGCGTGACACAAAAAAATTAGAATTATTAATAAAGAGAGATAATGAGTATTTTGGTTTATTTTCTATAAATTTAATGTCAATCAATCATATTTTAATACATGTGATTTGGTTAAATGTAATAATTATTTTGAGTACAGAGTGCGATAAAATTTGATATATGCTTGAGTCATTAAATTTTCCAATTTTTGCTCGACCATGATACCCTTAGCTAATAGAATACACTCTCAATTAATTGTAGGAAAAAGTATAAAATTAAACCTTGTAGTTTAAAAATTTACAAAGTGGTATCTTGAGGTTCATTCCGTTAGCAAACACATGCTAAATTGACTAAGGTGTTAAAAAAAGTCAAAAGTCAAAAGGAAAAGAGTTAATTTTGTCCATATATTAAAATAAAAAATAAAAATCAATTACACCATCTTCTCTATATCTTTTTAATTTCATTTTTTTATTCTTTCTCTTTCTTCTTTCTCATCTATGTTAATTTTCTCTCTCTCAATTGATTAACGAACATGAAGTTATTCCCAACATTTACAAAAGGCAGAAATCACAATGAAAAAACAACTCAACACACACTCCAACAACAACTCTAGCATTTTCTATTTAGACTTCACTAATTTAAATTTCTCAATTATTGCCCTAGTTATAATTTTCAGTTTAATTCAACGTTCAAGTTTCATTCAACACTGTCAGATTCTTAAATATTGTCTTAAGAATGTTAGATGTGATTAACCAAAAAACAAATCGAACACAGAAAAACATATTAATAATAAAACTAGAAATTAAAAGGAAAGAGTTAGACAAATCTGAGGTCTGTATTAGCAGTTTCCTTAAGACGATGTTGTCGCTATTGACGATCGTCTCCCAGGATACAACAGATTATGCAAGCGAACTCAAACTGTGTGTAGACTTGTTATCACCAGAGCAAAAAAACAAGAACACTGCGAACAGATAAAGAGCAGAAAAAATTCCAAAGAATATTTTTTCTACCCGTATGTGAATTTGACAATCCATTCTATATAAATGGATCCCGAAAGGATATGTCTAGTCACGAACGAACATGACTGTATACGGACAGACACGACTGTTCACTTACGAACACGACTATTCATGAAAGGAGGTGTTTGTTGGTATTTAAATTAATATATAATTTTATTCAAAATTTTCCAACAAACACTATGCCAAATAGCCTTTCAGATGATGGTTAAAAACCGTCATCTCGCAAGAAATAAATCTGTCACGGGGCTCGCTGTCGTCTGATTGACCTTCAAACGACGGTTGGATTCTTTGAAATTTTAGGTCTCTTTATTTCTTACAATATTTTGTTACTTAGAAGTCAGAAAACGCACTCAATTCAACTTCATAGTTCGAGAACATTATAATTCTCTCACACTCTCGTATTTTCTATAAAAGAGCCAAACAATTATATTACGTTACGATAAGTTAGGATAATCCTCATTGTACATTATATCTGTTAAAATCTTTTCAAAAAATATGAGCAACAAATATCTTTTATAAAAGGGTTAATTTCAAATATAACTCCTGTGGTTTCAAGTTTTGGCAAATAAATACCTGTGGTTTGATTTCGAGCAAATAAATACTTGTGGTATGCTCCGTTTTTCAAAAACGCGGAAACGGTAAAGACACCGTCTATATGCTGATGTGGCCAAGGGTAATTTAGTCAATAAAAATTAATTTCAAATAAATTGTTGTGGTTTGCGTGTTTTTTGCATATAGATACATGTGGTTTGCATATTTTTGCAAATAGATACCCGTGGTTTGGATGTTTTTGCAAATAGGTATCCGTGGTATAACAAACCATAAACAAATACTTAATTTAGGCAAATATTGTGGTTTGTTATATCACAGATACCTATTTGCCTAAATTAAGCGTTTGTTTATGGTTTGTTATACCACGGGTATTTGTCTAAATTAAGCTTTTGTTTTTATGGTTTGTTATACCACGAGTACCTATTTGCAAAAACATCCAAACCATGGGTACCTATATGCAAAAATATCCAAACCACAGGTACCTATTTGCAAAAAACACGCAAACCACAACAATTTATTTGAAATTAACTCTTATTGACTAAATTACCCTCGGCCACGTCAGCATATAGACAACGTCATCATCCGTTTCCGCGTTTTTGAAAAACGGAGCATACGACATGTATTTATTTACTTAAAATCAAACCACAGGGGTTATATTTGAAATTAACCCTTTATAAAATTGTAACAAATGATGTTGAATGTCTCATATGCACTATTTAATTTTAAAGTAGCTTCTTCTTCCTCCTACTTCACTTTCTTTTTCCATTTCCTTTTCCTCTAACTTTCGTACATCTCTTCTAATTGTAATCTCCGCCGGCAACCATAATGTACGGCGATCATCAATCGGCTTTTCCATGAAGGACCTCCTATCTAATTCATTAATAATATAGATGGAAGAAAATTACACAACAAGATAAATAATAATTATGATAATAATACTGAAACTGGTCCTCATTCACCGCCTTCATAATCACTTCTACTTCCGCCTCCTAAACCAAGGCATGTATAAGCAATTTTAATGATTCTCTGTATTCACTTTGACTGTCATTTGAATTTTTTTTAAGACACTTAGTCAGTTTAAACTGTATTTATTAACCGAATCAACTACAAAGTATCAGTTTGTCAACTTTTAAACATACGTTAATTTATGTTTAAAAATGATCTGAACCATATGATTTATTTTTATGGCCTAAAAGTTTGTAAACATAAATCTGTATTTTATGCGGTTTGTAAATACATATATTCTTTGACAAATTGTTCTCGTGATTATTTACTCCAAAATAAAGCGATTTAAAGCAATTAAGAATAGTAACTTTACAAATTACCTTATATATAAGATACTTTGTAAATTAACTAAATTACACATATTATTTCACTCTAAAAATACTCACATATCCTTTAACTTCAAACTTGCGTAAATCTCACACCCACATGATTTATTTATTTTTATTTCCCCCAAAAATTGACCCTTATATGTCCTATATAAGATAGCAACAATGGTGCAACATCTCATTATCTTCTCCTAATTTCCTTTTTCCAATCTCCAAAATGATGCAACTTTTTATAATTCCATTTCTCACCACAGATTTTTCCAATCTTCAACATTTACTCCCAATAATCACAGGCATAGCTTTTATAGCTACAATTCTCACCCTTTATATAAAAAACATGCCAAGAAAAGTATACTTAGTAGATTTTTCATGCTACAAGCCAGAAGCAGTTCATAAGTTAACCAAGGAGAAGTTTATACAACAATGTTCTGCAAATGGGTGGTTCAGCCAAGAAAGTTTGGGGTTTAAAAAGAAAATATTGGAAAAATCAGGGATTGGACAGATGAGTTATGTGCCACAAGGGTTGATGAAAATACCTGTTGATATGTCAATGGCTGAGTCAAGAAGAGAGACAGAAAGTGTTATGTTTGGTGCTATTGATGAATTGTTGACTAAAACTGGGGTGCAGGGAAGGGATATAGGGATAGTTGTAGTGAATAGCAGCATATTCAATCCATTGCCATCTCTTTCAGCTGTTATTGTGAATCAATATAAACTTAGAAGTGATGTTTTGAGTTATAATCTTGGTGGTATGGGATGTAGTGCTAGTCTTATTGCTATTGACCTTGCCAGATATATTTTACAGGTTAGTTACTTTTACTTTTTGTTTTTACCCAAAAAGAAACGGAAAAAATGACGTGAATGGCGCATCAGCGTTAGTTAATTTTTATTGCCGAGTGAAATGACATGTGACTACCATATAGATTACAGGTGGATGCAATCTGCCTGACCAAAATGACATGTGTCAGTTAGGTGGAAGCCTTGTATCATTCTGGTCCGCTAGTTAACAATCACATGTGGTTTCGATCAATAGTGAAAGTTGATTGTTGTTCATGTGACAGTCATGTCGTTTTTACATGATCTTTTTGCTTTTGAAGGTGTGGAAATGACTTCATTAAGATAAAATTCAAAATTTAATGATTTTATTAAAACAAATTGAAGTTGAGTGACTATTTTAAGACAACTCACCAATTGGTAGATTAACCCTACTTGAAATATTATTTCTTAGATTAGTTAATATTTTTAGGAAAGTACATATAGCGAAAATATAAATAAAACTGACACGTAGTTTCTTATATTTATAAATATAGAAATGCTGTATTTTTTCTTTAAAAAAATTGACATGTTTACAAAAAGTTAGTTAATAATAAAGGAATTCCACGAATTGTGTTAATCTTTTTTTATGACGCCCCTTGACTTGTTTATTTTACTTATATGGCATATAGGAATATTCACTTTTAATCAGGTGGCATGTTAGATTGCTTTGATTCTAATGTTTTTCTAATCTATATATAAAATGGTCCAAATTTAATCATAATATTTTCAAGCAAAATTAATTTTAGTTTTATATTATCGAAAATTTTAAAATACGGCTCACATCGAATATTTCAAATATCAATCATGTTTAAAATATTTAATGTGTTATAACACAGTTAAAAAAAACAAACCTTTGAAAATTTAAACAACTAAATCTATAATCCATAAATTAATAGCAGATAAAAATTTGTCAGTGTCTATTTTGCAAAGTTAATCACACAATCACCTCATAATTTAATCTGGTTCCACAAATTTAAAGTGATATTATAGAATGCAATGTATTTGAAAATGATATTAAAATTTTAACCTGACATCATTTTTACCTAACACACTGTTTAGTCTCTTTATTTTGAAAAATAAATTATAAAGTCATTATCTTTTGTTAATATTAACCCTTTGATCCTTCTGTCTATTTTGTATAGATTTTTAACCGTTATATTTGATATGAACAGACAAACAGAAAATAACAGAGTAACATGATCATTTTATATCATATAGCAGTCTTGAAAGTTATGGTTAAAAATCTAAAAAATATAGATAAAAAGACTAAAAGATTAATATTAATAAAAAATAAAAACTTTATAATATATTTTTAAAAATATGAAAACTAAAATGTATATATAAAAATGCTGTACGAATAAATTATTTATCCAAATTTTAAAATTTAATGACAATTATCTCATAGTTAAAATAGCAGTAGGGCCCCATATCTTGCGAGCAATATGTCGATGCTATTACGAAATTATTTTTCTCTTTTTTCTATAAATTATCCACTTTTAGTTAATATATTACTTTATGCATAGTAAAAAATAACAATAGACTAATATAAATATAACAAAGTTGGTGTATCAATAAATTTATTAATAAGATAAATTTATTAATAGGATCGTTTCTACCAATTTTAAAAGATTGAATTGATACCGCTATATTGACTATTTTTACCAACTTTTTGGAACCTTTATTATTTTCTAAGAGCCAACCATTTTGAAACAGGGAAGAAACTGCAACACATATGCATTGGTTGTTAGCACAGAAAACATCACTCGCAATTTGTACACAGGAAACCACCGACCGATGCTTGTCACAAATTGCCTTTTCCGTATGGGAGCTTCTGCTATTCTCCTCTCCAACCGCTCCTCCGATCACCGTCGTTCAAAGTACAACCTCCTCCACACTGTTCGGACCAACATAGCTGCTGATGATAAGTCATATAACTGTATCCTCCAAGAACATGACCAAAACGAAATACTCGGTGTCTCTCTATCTAAAGACCTCACGGCAGTCGCCAGCCAAGCCCTAAAAGCGAATATCACCACACTCGGCCCTTTAGTTCTCCCATATTCCGAACAATTTCTATTCTTAGCAAACTTAATTGGGAGAAAATTGTTGAAACTGAAGATAAAATCGTATGTTCCTAATTTCAAATTAGCTTTTGAGCATTTCTGTGTTCATCCAGGAGGAAGAGGTGTTTTAGATGAGATAGAGAAACAACTTGAGCTGACTGAACTAAACATGGAGCCTTCGAGGATGACACTTTACAGGTTTGGAAATACTTCAAGTAGTAGTTTATGGTATGAATTAGCATATTGTGAAGCTAAGTGGAGGATGAAGAAGGGTGATAGGGTTTGGCAATTAGGGTTTGGTTCTGGATTTAAGTGTAATAGTGTTGTTTGGCGTTGTATCACGACTGTGAATCCGGCTAACCAGAAGAATCCTTGGATTGATGAGATTGATGATTTTCCTATTCATGTACCTAAAGCAGCACCCATAATTCTATCACACAAAGGACAGTAATGGTCATTCCATTCAGATGATACCACATTATCCCAACTACTGATATGACATCATCTGAGTGGAGGTACTGGTCCCATACCATAATAGAATTTCTCAAGGGTTAGAGGAAAAAAATTAGATCAATTGTTTTCTAGGA
The DNA here is from genome assembly GCF_963576675.1 of Euphorbia lathyris. NCBI lineage: Eukaryota > Viridiplantae > Streptophyta > Magnoliopsida > Malpighiales > Euphorbiaceae > Euphorbia > Euphorbia lathyris. Next base: position 18,266,591 of record NC_088915.1, read on the forward strand.
TTAATTAGGGTATGGTTTTAGATTTTAATATGATTAATTATGTATTTTGTTTGATAGAATAAGGTGACTGGATTCAGTAATTCAATGAATCGATTAAACATACTAAAGAATAATCCTTAGCTCTTGTTATTGTTATTTATGTTGATCATATTCTTCTCACACAATAGAGAGCATTAAACAAAAATATCTAAAAATAATAAACAAAATTTACCTAAAAACATGCGATATTATTCAAAAAGTGAATTATAATAAAATAAAATAAAATGTTTTCTTATAACTGTCGCTTGAGCGTAGTCTAGATGGACACTATAGGCACCCCTATGCGCTACCTAAGCAGCCAAATGAGGTTGGTGGATCAAAAATTGCCTAGAGAGCCGAGATAGAGAAAATTGGAGCGGATTTTCGATTTTGAGCGCCTAGTCAGTCTAGGATGCCTTGTTTTTTTAACACTGTCTATACCATGTAACAATTAAGTAATATATACAAGCACCCTGCTAGTATCATCTGAGTGTTGCCCAGCAGGTTCTTTGACACCTTAAAGACATATCTACTTCTTCTTTTTCCTCCACCAATATTCTTCAATTGGACCCTGTTTGATAACAATAAAAATCACTTAAATTAATAGTTTAAGCACTTCTTTAGTTTAAGTGTGTTTGATAATGATTTTTTATTAACCACTTAAATTATTCAATTAAGCTACGCATCACTTATTTTGTTAAGTCAAAATATTTAACTTAAAATTTTAAGTTAAACATTATCAACTAAAATTTTAATATTCAGCACTTATTTTTAATATTTATCAAACACTTATATTATTTAATAATTTCAGCACTTATAATATTAAACACTTAAAATTCAGTATTTATTTTTTCAGCAATTAATTTTCAGTTTTATCAAACGACATCTTACTCTAGCATATTGTGATTTTGATTTGGGAGGATGTCAAGTTAGTAGAAGATCCAATTGGGGTAACCTTGATGTCATGGAAGAGAAAAAAAAAAAAAAAAAGCTAAGGTATTGTTAGTAAGTCCTATTCAAAATTAGAGTATCCTAGCATGGCATCTTGTTGATGTCTTTATAAAAACCCTTAGTACTGCTCAATTTATGGATTCTCTATCCAAAATGGGATTTGTGCAAAACTTCTTCCATCTTGAGGGCGGACTATTGGTATACATTAGTTTCATATACTTTCACTGATGTCACCAACACTTGAGAATTGATGACATGGCAATGTAGCTCATATCACATAGATTGATGACTTGTTCAAATGACCAAATTAGTCAAACTTAACGATTGGTTATATGTGGATTTGGCAGAAAGATTAGTTAGAGGATTGGCTATAATTTTCAGTTTAGCTACTATGTAGAGGAGTATAAAATTTATATTTTTCATTTTATTCGATTCTAATAACAAATTTTTCATAATTTCTTCGTGTTCTTCATACATAAATAGTTTCAGGGATAAAGTACCAAAATAGGTCTAAAGTTTTTTAGTAAATACCAATTTAGGTTCAACGTTCAAAATAGCACCAATATAAGTTTAACGTTTACAACATAATATCAATTTAGATCTCACGTACAAAATAGCACCAATATAAGCTTAACATTTATAAAATAATACGAATTTAAGCTTAACGTTTACAAAATATATCCAATTTAAGCTAAACATCACAATTAAATTAACCATATTATATTCTTTTCCTATTAACTTTATATGTTATCTTTTTATTTAGTTTTATTTTCTTATTTATTATAATACAATTAATTAGTATCATTGCCCATTAAAACATTATATTTGTTTTCATCAATCATTTCACGACTCCTAAATTCCACGACTCATGTAATATCTGCAAACTAAAAGTAATTGAATATCCACAATATTTCGAACACTAGTTAAAATAATATTGATATATGTTAGTGTTCGAAATATTGTGGATATTCAATTACTTTTAGTTTGCATATATTACATGAGCAATGAAATTTAGTAGTCATGGAATCATTGATGAAAAAAAATATAAGATCTTAATGGGCAAGAATACTAATTAATTGTATTATAATAAATAAGAATACAGAACCAAATAAAAAGATAACATATAAAGTTAATTGAGAAAGAATATAATATGATTAATTTAATTATGACGTTTAGTTTAAATTGTATATATTTTGTAAAGGTTAAGCATATATTGGTGTTATTTTGTACGTGAGACCTAAATTGATGCTATATTGTAAACATTAAGACTAAATTGATATTATGTTGTAAACGTTAAACCTATATTGGTGCTATTTTGAACGTTGAGCCTAAATTGATACTTCTCCAAAAACGTTAGACCTATTTTAGTACCTTATCTCATAGTTTTATTATCATCAATAATGAATGTAAGTAATCATTAGGTAGTTATTTGGGTTGGTAATAGTGAAAAAAATCAGAAGTTAAAAACATCGGTTCATGATTGATATTCATAATGCTAATTACAAATTAGAACAACTATATATGATTCTTTTTTAGAAGTTAAAATTTACTTTTAATGTTTTTGGAAAAGAATAAATATATAAATAACGTAAGAGAATATAAAATTTTGCTCTTAACATTTCTAATCGAGAGCAATTTTAAGTCTATAAATAATATATATGGCAATTTTGAACTCAAACAACAAAACGTATAAAATGAGACGCTTACATTGGCCTAGATGTAGAGGAAGGAGGCCCAACGATGCTGCTGCACTCCTGACTCCAGTCATCCATTAGATGAATGGATGTAATTTCTTTTTTACCTTTAGTCTAGCCAAAACAGAGCGTAGGAGAAAAAAATAAGACGGTGTTTATTTATCTACTTTTCACCTTTTGTTTATCTTTTCAGTTTAAAAGACAGAGTTTTAGGTGTTTCGTTAAACATCTCATGTTTGCCTTTTATAGCTGAAAATCTCTGCTTTTAAAAAAAAACAGTCTTTTCCAAAAACAAACAGCAAATAGGAATAGCAACCAGCAAACATGAACATTAAACAGCGAGTAGTCAAATGGACCCTAATTATGCATAACCTATATGAGCCGGATTTATTTTTTTAAGTAAATAAACCGAATTAATAATGAAATATTTATTATTATACCAAATAATATGTTTAAATTATAGGTCCATGTTGTGCGATTTGTTTTTGTTTTTCTGTTGTTGAATTTGTCCAAAAAAAATCCATCCAACAACCACATAAAATAATTATATTTTCGTCTAGGTATCATTATTTGACGCTTTTGAAAATATAAGTTATGTCTTAAGATTAAGATTGTTGACAATATCAATTCAAAAGAGAATACGAAAAGAATAAAATAAAATAACTAATAATATTATTAAAATGGAATTACAAAATTTGAAATGAAATTATAAAAAAAACTTAAACATTTCGGAACGTACTGAAAACGGAAATAGAGTGAGTGAAGCCAAATTAAATCAGTCTCGTTAAGACAGATTTTACCGCTTTTGAAAAATGTATCTCATGATACAATAGTTGCATTAGTCGAACTTTAATTGTACTTGTAGAACTACTACAGGAACAAAAACACTGAATAAACAAAAGAACAAAACAAGAACAAAAGTCCAGGGACCAAACTACATTTTTCATGAAATATCTCTCTGAGTGTCTATCAAGTGGGCCTACGAAGTGTGATGGAAACATTTTATGGTTATTTCTACATTTTATGGAAACATTTTATGGTTATTTCTATATCTCGAACCTCGCCTTTGGCGACTTTTTCCCATACAAAATGTATATCCATCTCGACATGTTTGGTCCGCTGGCGCTGAACAGGATTCTCGGACAAATAAACGGCACTGACATTATCACAATAAACCAAAGTGGACTTCCGAATGGGACAGTGAAGTTCGAGTAGGAGATTTCGAATCCAACAAGTTTCGGAGACAACATTTGCGACGCCCCTATACTCGACTTCGACACTCGAGCGAGAGAGGGTTGGTTGCCTCTTGGCGGACCAGGAGATGAGATTGTCCCCAAGAAAAACACAATAACCAGAGGTGGAACGTCGGGTATCCGGACAACCTCCCCAATCGGCGTCAGTGTAAGAGACCAATGAACCAAGAGATGATGGAGTGAGAGTAAGACCGAGATCCAATGTACCTTTGATATACCGAAGAATGCGCTTTATGGCTGCCATATGCTGTGTTTTTGGATCATGCATGAATAAACACACTTGCTGAACCGCATAGGATATATCGGGACGAGTAAGAGTCAAGTACTGTAAGGCGCCTGCTAGGCTTCGGTATTCCGAAGGGTCATGGTATGAGGATCCGGAGGAGATGCTAAGCTTCTGTTTGGTGTCAACCGGAGTGGCACAAGGATTCGAAGAGCTGAGACCAACTTTCTCTATAATTTTTGAAGCATATTTCTTTTGAGAAAGGAAGAGAGAGCCAGGTGAGCGAGTGACAGAGATCCCTAGGAAGTAGTTCAACGACCCTAAATCTTTCATGGCAAATTCATTACTCAATTTAGTGATGATGGAGGAACGCAATTTATCAGATGAGGCCGTTAGAACAATATCATCAACATAAAGAAGCAAATAAGCAATCTCCGTGCCTTGGAGAAACACAAAAAGTGAGTGATCAGACATACTATGAGCAAAACCCAAAGTAGAGAGAAAGGTTGCAAACCGTTGATACCAAGCCCGATGGGCCTGTTTGAGACCATATAGAGATTTTTGGAGCAAACATACATAATCAGGTCTAGCAGGATCTCGAAACCCCAAAGGCTGATGTATGTATACAGTCTCATGAAGGTCACCATGTAGAAAGGCATTTTTGACGTCGAGTTGGTGAAGACCCCAATTTTTGGAAAGAGCAATGCTTAGAACTGCTCGAATAGTGGCTGGCTTCACAACTGGACTGAAAGTTTCCCCGCAATCAACCCCCACCAATTGATTTGCTCTATTGCCAACCAAGCGGGCCTTATATCGCTCAAAAGAGCCATCAGCATTGATCTTATGCCTGAAAATCCACCAACTTCGCAAAATATTAGCATTAGGAGGACGGGGTACAAGGACCCACGTCTTATTTTTAATAAGAGCATCAAATTCCTCGGTCATGGAATTCCGCCAATTGGGATCACGCAATGCAATAGAAGGGTTAGAAGGAAGAGGAGAGATGGTGGTGGAAACATGAAGGTTTAATTTTTGAATAGGCTTAAAAATGCCGTCTTGGGCACGTGTCCGCATGGTGTGGGTAGGAGGAGCTGCTGGCGGGCTCGGGGTAATGTTTGGTGGTGTGAGAGGGGGAGTTAGCGGGTTCATGTTTAATGGGGGAAGAGGTGCTGATGGGCCAGGAGAGATGGACCCGAGAGGAGAAGGAGGTAAATAGGGGGTAGAAGATTGGTGTGGCGGGCTTAGGCCCGGAGATGGAGCTGGGCCGAGAGGCGGGTAGGGCGGTGGAGGTGATATGGGTTGGGTTGGTAGTGGGGTGTTGGGCCGGGTAGATGGTGTCGGGTGGGCTGGCGGGTTAAGAAAAGAGGAGGGTGAAAGGGAGGGATGAGAGGTAGGTGTAGTCAAAGAGTGGAAGGGATTAGGTTGGGTAAAAGGAAAGGTATTTTCATCAAAAATAACGTGTCTGCAGAGAATGATCTTCTTTGTGGAGATGTCATAACACTTGTATCCGAGATGATTTGATGGAAAACCTAAGAAGACGCAAGGAGAGGAACAGGCTTGTAATTTAGTACGAGAGGTGGAGGGAATGAGCGGAAAACAGAGACAACCAAAGATACGAAGATGAGAATAGGTGGGTTGACGTTGATAGAGGACTTGAGTGGGGGATAGATAACCAAGAATTTTGTGAGGGAGGATGTTTAGAAGATATGTAGTATGAGAAAGAGCATGGTGCCAAAAGTTAAGAGGGATAGATGAGTGCGTGAGAAGAGTGCGCATGACATCATTAATTGTTCGAATTGTGCGTTCGACTTTGCCATTTTGTGGAGAGGTGTGAGGACAAGAAAAACGAAATTGCATACCATGTAGAGTGCAAAACTCATGAAATTGAGAATTATTATATTCACCACCATTATCACATTGGAACGTTTTGATGTCTTTTTCAAATTGAGTACGCACAAAATTACGAAAAGACAGAAAGACGGAATAGACTTGAGATTTTTGTGCAAGAGCAAAAGTCCATAAGAAATTGGTGCAGTCATCCAGAAATAGCACATAATATTTAGGGTAATTAATTTATTAGTCCCTATATTTTGACAAAACACACTGTTTAGTCCCTGTATTTTTAAAAATACATGGTAAGGTCCCTAACCTTTTTCTCAGTGAACTGTTTAGTCCTTCCGTCTATTTGTTAGATTTTTTTACCGTTTATGACTTCGTAAATGACTAAATTACCCTTTACTATTTACATTCAAACTTCAGAAGAGGAAATCCAATTTAGAAGAAGAAGTTATTTGTATGGAGAACAAGAAAAAGAACAGACACATTGCTTACGAATTTGAACGATTAAGAAGAAAATCAACAAAAAGAACACTCAAAGTTGATTTCAGATGCTTTAGAGTTTAAAGGAAAAGAAAATAAAGGAAAAGAAGAACGCAAATCCAAATTGGCTAACAAAATCTTCATGAGAGTCTGACGGTAGGGACTAAACAGTTCACCGAGAAAAACGTTAGGGACTTTACCGTGTGTTTTTAAAAATATAGGGACTAAACAGTGTGTTTTGTCAAAATATAGGGACTAATAAATTAATTACCCTAATATTTATGACCACTAGAACTTAAAGTGGGAGATGTCCAAACATCACTGTGCACAATATCAAAAGGCATACTTGAGACATTAGTAGAGGAATAAAATGGAAGTTTGACTTGTTTTCCAGAAATACAAGAATGACAAATAGAATCAATTGATGAACCATCACAAGAAATTAAATTATTATTCCGAAGAGAATTTAAAACTGTGGGCCCTGGATGACCCAAACGATTGTGCCAAATATTACTAGAGAAGGCAGAAAAAGCATAAGATAAAGTTGGTGATGTAGTCGACGAGACAGGATAAAGATCGCTAGCACTATTACATCTCATGATATGCCTCCCCGTGTGCAAGTCCTTCACAGAGAAACCAAAAGGATCAAACTCAACAGACACATTATTATCAACAGTAAATTTGCGGACAGAGATAAGGTTTTTAATTAATTTGGGTGCATGTAAAACGTTGGTAAGATGTAGAGATTTGGAGCTAGGATTTAAGCATGCATTACCTGAGCCAACAACCGGAATGGAATGACCACTACCAACAATAATATTAGAATTGGTGCTCTTATTAAAGTAAGATGTGAGTGTACCTGCATCCGCCGTCATGTGCGACGTAGCGCCAGTGTCCATGTGCCACACCTCCGAAGGTGGTTGAACAGTCAAAGTATGCATGGCCTGCTCAATGTTGGTCGGGTAATATTCATAGCCCATATGGGCTTGTTGAGGACGCGGGCCCAGCAGCCCAGCTTGAGGAGATGCGGCCATGGGAGAGGGCGGGGCTGGAGAATGCATTTGGGGACGGGCCTGTTGCCAAACGGGGTAGGGGCACGGAGGAGCGGCCCATATAGGTGAAGAGGCCCACGGAGGATAAGCCCAAGAGGAGGGCGCCGGCTGCCAAGAGGACGGATGCTGCTGCCATGGCCGAGAGGTGTGTCTGCCCCCACCACCGCGCTGGAATCTGCCGCGGGTGTGCCGGCCGCAGTGACGTCCGCCGCGGTAATTGCAGGAGTGCCGCTGAGATGCCGGATGGTAAGAAGTCGGCGGGGAGGAGTTGCTCGCAAGGGGGGGGGGGGCTGTTTACAACGTTAAGGGCAGCGACGTTGGGTTGAATGGCCATTTTCTTGTTTCGAGCGGATTCCTCAAGAGTAAGCATCGAACATGCTTTGTTGAATTGGGGTAGAGGCTCAAAGTGTCGAATCTGAGTACCGACATTATCATAAGCATCGGTGAGCCCCGAAAGTAATTGTAGCACCAACCGATCATTGGAAACCGGGGATCCAACGTTGCTCAATTGATCGAAAAGAGACTTTAAGTGTTGGCAATACGAGCTCACATCGGAGAACGTATCCATTTTCACATTGGAAAACTCTTGTTCGAGATATAATACTCTAGAATTTTTGTTGTCATGAAAAAATTCCTCCAAACGAGTCCAAGCTTGAGCGGCGGTGGCGTCGGGAACAAAAATACTGTTAAGCAAGTTTCGCGATATGGATCCATAAATCCATTGTTTAACAATTGCGTCGATGCGAGCCCATAAGCCGGGATCCTTTGTTTTCATAACCGAAGAAAAATTTTCAGATTTGTCATCGGTGGATGGGATAATATGGTCGAGAACTTGAAAGGCGGTAGCATGAATTTTGAAGAGTTCGGACCAGGTAATGTATTGGCTAGTGGTAGATTCAAGTGGTTCTTTAATGAAGGTGGAGATATTTGATATGGTGAGGGCGGGGTGAGGGGGGGAGGGGTGGCCTTATCAGTCATGGTGGAACAGATGTGAGGGGAGAGAAAACAGCGCCGGTAGAAGGAGGGAGGATCGCCGGCAGCGAGGGGAGAGACCCGGCTGGAAAAGAGAAGAAAAAGGAGGGAGGTAGGATCGGCAATTTAGGGTTTAGAAAGAGAGAATGACTCTTGATACCATGTTGGATTGTGAATCCCTTGATTTTCTATTCATCATGAAAGGGGTATTTATACAATAGTATGATTCCTATAATTATGCTAGAGGTAATTATAATAGGAAATACAATACAATTATGGTATAATTCCTATAATTATGTTAGAGGTAATTATAATAGGAAATACAATAAAGAGAGAATATTAACATATATAACAATATCTAACATCGACCACTAAATTAGGGGTTTCACCGTAAATGAAACTCAATCTGTAAAAAATAAAAGGGAAAAGTATAAAAATAAACCTTGTGGTTACACATATTTTCGAACAACACTCATTTGGTTTAAAAGTTTGCAAAATTGTACTTTGGGGTTCATTCCGTTAGCAAACACATACCAAATTGACTAACGGTGTTAAAAGTCAAAGGGAAAAGAGTTAATTTGATCCTTATATTTATTTATTTTATAAATTAAACCCCCTTATTATCTAATTATCACAAAAAAAACCTCAAAATAAAAAATAAAAATCAATTACACCATCTTCTCCGTCTCTTTTTAATTTTTTATTTTTCTTCTTCTTTCTCTCTCCTCTCTCCTCTTTGCTAATTTATCTCTCCTCTCTCTCCATTGTTGAATCTTGATACTCTGAATTTTATTAAAAATGTTGTTTTTTCAATTGGAGTACCACTTTTGTTTATTTTTAGCATTAATAACAATGGAATTTGAGATATTCAAATTTTGAATTTGTTTTTTAAGCTAATGACAGTTTCAAAATTTCCTGGGTTTGATTATTTAATAAATTATATACCAACTCTGTTAAGTTTAGTAGCAGTTGTTAATTAGCTGTTAGTTTGTTAACAGTTAGTTAATCATCACTAGTTAATAAATCTAACTATAGTTACAAGATTAGTTAGACAGTTAGTTATTAAGGACAGCTGTCCTAGATGTAGGCTATATAGGCTAGTATACTCTTGTATCTTTTTATTACGATTTTGGATTGTAATTTCTGTTTTCTCTTCAATCAAAGAATTGTTTTCTCTTCATCTCATTTCTCTAGATGGTATCAGAAAATTCCGCATAGATAATTGATGGTGGGTAGGAGAAAGAAGAAACAAAGACAGAATAACAAGAAAGCCAGCAATCTTCGAATCCTTGAATCAGAATCCGAAGAATTTGAAGAACCACAATCGCATCACCGTTCTAATTCAGCAAATTCCAGTCGAAGTCAGCAAATAGAGGAAGAATCAAGCGAAGAAAATTCCAGTCCCAGAAGTCAGCAAGACCTAGAAGAATCAAGTGAAGAAAAATCGAAGGCCTCTTCAGAAGCATCTTCAGACGAAATGACGAGCGATACTGATGCAGATTTGCTCAAATTGCAAAAGTCTGATAATCCTGGATTATCTCTTGTAAGTGCACCACTTACTACCACAAACTATTTTTCCTAGCTTCGAGCAGTAAAAATAGGACTTCAAGCTAAAGATAAGATGGAATTTGTCCTTCGTGATGATCTTGAGCCACCAATTGATTCAGTTGCCTTACATAAGAAATGGAGGAAGTGCGATAATATGGTTCTTTCATGGTTACTTGGGTCTATAAGTAAAGATCTTTCAGAATCTTTCTTATACGTGAAAACAGCAAGGGAACTTTGGCTTGAGTTAGAGCAAAGGTTTGGCGAGTCAAATGGGCCTCTGATTTATCAAATCAAGAAAGAATTGAACTCATTGACTCAAGGAGATATGAATGTTTGCGTATATTTCACAAAAATGAAAAAGCTATGGGAAGATCTTGCTGACCTTAACCCAATACCAACTTGCAATTGTACTGTTTCTGCTAAAAAGATGGCAGATATGATGGAAGCAGATCATTTAATGGGGTTTTTGATGGGTTTAAACGATTTCTATGAGCATACTCGAAATCAGATCCTTATGATGGATCCCCTACCTTCTGCCAACAAGGCGTATTCCATGGTCCAGAAGATGGAAAAGCAGAGACAAAATGTCCACATTGGTGCTCAGTTTGATAAATTGGAGATTGCCAATGTAGCAGCAAGTTTTAAGAATGATTTGGATGGCAAAAGTAAAGAAGAAATGGTATGTTCTCGTTGCAAGAAACCAGGTCATCTCAAGGAAACTTGTTTCAAGATTAAGGGTTATCCTGACTGGTTTAAACCTAAGAAACGAGGAAATAAGAGGGGCGGCACACAACAGGCTCATTTGGTTCAAGAAGCATGTGCAGAAGGAGATGGTGAACAGGATCAGTCAACTTTTCTTTCTCAGTTAATACAGAAAGAGTTCCAGAAATACCAAAAGTCTTTCTCTGCACCAAAACCTGCAAATGATTATGCTTGCTTTTCTGGTTTTGCAGGTAACACATTTCATTCTAAATCATTAAAATGTGCAAGTAGTGACATATGGATAATTGATTCGGGAGCTACAACACATATGTGTGCACATTTGTCTAGTTTAGTTGAGATCTATCCATTGCCTCAAACACAATCGGTTTATCTACCAGATGGGAGTATAAAACATATTACACAGAAGGGTGTGGTGAAGTTTAGTGACATTTTTCAATTGAAGAATGTCCTATATGTACCTTCTTTTAAATACAATCTACTGTCAGTAGGACAGCTACTTCAGGAAGAACAGATTGGTATCAAATTTTACCCTGCTCATTATGTTTTACAGGACCTGAAGACTAAAAGATTTTTGGCAATAGGGTTCTTGGAAGAAGGACTTTATATCTTGTCAAAAAGATCTCTTCAAGCTGAGGTATTACAGGATAGGAATTTTCTTCAAGATTTTGCTTTAAGTAATGTTTGTAAGTCTAAAGTAATAGATGAGAATGTTCTTTGGCATTATCGGTTGGGTCATGTGTCTTGGAAGAAGTTAAAGAATGTTAAATCTATTCAATGTACTGAAATAAATGTTCCTTGTGAAGTTTTCCCTCTTGCTAAACATCACAGGCTTGTTTTTCCACACAGTAGCTCACAATCTCATCATATTTTTGAACTTGTACATGTTGATACATGGGGTCCTTATCACTTAGAATCTACAAATCAATCTCGGTTTGTTTTAACAATAGTCGATGACTATTCTAGAGCCTTGTGGACCATTTTATTGTCAAGCAAATCTGAGATTTGTAATTACTTGAAGCAGTTCATTTTGTTGGTACAAACTCAATTTCAAATGCAAATCCATACTATCCGCAGCGATAATGGTACTGAATTTGTCAATAGTGCTTGTCAGTCCTTATTCGCTTCTTTTGGCATTCAACACCAGAGGTCTTGTGCTTATACTCCTCAACAGAACGGGATTGTTGAACGAAAGCATAAGCATCTCCTAGAGGTCACAAGAGCTCTTTTATTTCAGTCTGGACTGCCGCACAAATATTGGGGGGAAGCTTTGATGACCGCTACTCATGTGATCAATTTATTGCCTGTGGAAATGCTAGATTGGCAGACACCTTTTGAGAGATTACACAAACGACAACCAGATTATTCTCACTTAAAGGTATTTGGCTGTTTGTGTTTCGCTACTAATGTACTTCCTCATAAAGATAAGCTAGCAGCAAGGGCATATAAAGGTGTTTTTCTTGGTTATAAGCCTGGTCATAAAGGTTACATGGTTTTGAATTGTGATACAAATTACATACATGTAACTCGGGATGTTATTTTTCATGAGGATGTGTTCCCATTTAAATCCAATGTTCCTGCATTACTTACATCAGATTCACCATCCTCCTCAACTGGTATTCCCACATTGTTTCATTCCACTGCCTATTATAAACCAGATTTGATTCCTGCACCTATAATATCTCCTGTTTCCAATAAATTACCTCTTGATCACACTATTCCAAATGACACAACTACAAGACCGAGCCCGACTACAGAATCAGCTTCAGAATTGAATGAAGATCCTCCTAATCCGCCCCAGATACAAACTACAGTTTCCTCTGTACCCCAACAAAGCACTATACCTCAGCAAAACAGGTTTGGTAGGCACATCAATAAACCTTCTTGGCTTACAGATTTTGTGAGCAATGTCATCCTAGTACCCAATTCCTCTTCTAACATCTGGCACTCTCCTATTTTTTCTAAATCTCATCAAGCATTCCTAGCAAACTTAATAGTGGAGGAACATGAGCCAAAGTCTTATAAACAGGCTGCCATGGATGGTAGATGGCAGGCAGCCATGGCTATGGAATTGCAAGCTCTTGAAGAAAATGGAACTTGGATTCTCACAAGTTTGCCTCCACAGAAGAAAGCTATAGCCTCCAAATGGGTTTTTAAGATCAAAAGAAAAGCAGATGGCACTATAGACAGATTTAAAGCAAGACTTGTTGCAAAGGGATACAATCAAACCTATGGTCTTGACTACACAGAATCTTACTCACCTCTGGCTAAGGTGGTTACTGTCAGGACTTTTCTTGCACTAGCAGCTGCAAGAGGCTGGGCCATTCATCAAATAGACATAAATAATGCCTATTTACATGGGTATATAGAAGAGGATTTATATATGTTACCTCATGAAGGTTATACTAAGGCGGCTTCCAATCAAGTTTGCAAACTAGTTAAGTCATTGTATGGACTTAAACAAGCTGGCAGAATGTGGAATAAGGAAATGTCTGCAAAGTTATTGCAGTTTGGTTTTCATAGGTCAGTACATGATCACTGTTTTTATACACAGGAGGAAGGGAATCATTTCACAGCTTTGGTTCTTTATGTAGACGATCTGCTCATTACTGGTACTTCAGAAGCGCATATCAAAGCATTGAAAGATTTCTTACATAGCCAATTTACCATCAAAGACCTCGGGTATGTGAAGTATTTTTTGGGTATAGAAGTGGCAAGATCTTCTGATGGCATGATCCTTTCCCAAACTAAGTATATAAAAGACTTTCTAGCAGATGCAAATTTGAAAGAAGCTACTGCAGTCTCTTCTCCATTACCTTCAAGTTTTCAACCAAAACAAGATTCACCTCTTTTACAGTGTGCAGATGTTTATCGGAGACTCATAGGACGACTCTTATACTTAGGGTTCACTCGTCCAGATATCTGTTTTAGTGTTCAACAGCTTAGTCAGTTCATGACTACACCTCAACAGCATCATTTAGATGCTGCAATACATGTACTCAGGTTCTTGAAGGGTACAATGACTCGAGGTTTGTTTTATCCACAATAAAAAGATTTGAACCTAATAGCATACTGTGATGCAGATTGGGGGGTCTGCAAAGCAACAAGAAAATCAGTCACTGGGTATTGCATTTTTTTAGGCAAATCTCTAGTTTCATGGAAGAGCAAGAAGCAATCAACTGTCAGCCGGTCTTCAGCAGAAGCTGAATATAGAAGTATGGCAACCACTGCTTGTGAAATCAAGTGGATCACATTTCTACTTGATGCTTTCAAGATTTCAATTCCTAAGCCTATATCTTTGTATTGTGACAATACTTCTGCAATAGCAATTGCAGCAAACCCAGTGGATCATGAGAAGACCAAACATTTTGACATTGACATACATTTCGTTAGGGATTATGTGGAGCAAGGATTTATTTGCACCCCTCATGTATCCTCAACTTGTCAACTGGCAGATATTTTCACAAAAGTTTTGACAGGGAATCAGCTTGATCGATTTCTGTCCAAGTTTGGTATTGTCTCTATAAACATTACCAACTTGAGGGGGGAATGTTAAGTTTAGTAGCAGTTGTTAATTAGCTGTTAGTTTGTTAACAGTTAGTTAATCATCACTAGTTAATAAATCTAACTATAGTTACAAGGTTAGTTAGACAGTTAGTTATTAAGGACAGCTGTCCTAGATGTAGGCTATATAGGCTAGTATACTCTTGTATCTTTTCATTACGATTTTGGATTGTAATTTCTGTTTTCTCTTCAATCAAAGAATTGTTTTCTCTTCATCTCATTTCTCTAGAAACTCTTTGATTAGTTTATGATCGTAATTGAAAGTTTGATTAAGATTGACAAATAAACATAGTGTTTAATTTGATTAATGAGGAGTATTCTTTTTTCTGAATCAAACAGTGGATCATTTATTGAGTTCAATCTTAGTCCGTGACTTGGTGATTGCTTCATCAAAGTTTCCTTACCAGTTCTATGTTTGAATTTAATTTATACTAATAAATTTGTGGAATTCATAGCTTTCTTTATTTATCTCTTCAGAGACTGTAACAAGGGCTTGGAATTTTCTGCGGCATGAGGTTGTGTCAGATTTGAATAGACATCCAATATTGAGAAGCTATGTTCTATCTCTCGCTAAGATTTAATGGGGTTTTCTGCGAAAATTAGAGGTTTTGGGTTCTAGGTACATTTAAAGAAGAATAGTAATTAAAGAGAAGAAGGAGGGGAGAGAAATTAACAAAGAGGAGAGAGAAAGAACAGAAAAAAAATAAAAAATTAAAGAGAGATGAAGAAAATGGTGTAATGTATTTTTATTTTTTTATTTTGGGGTTTTTTTGTGATAATTAAATAATAAGGAGGTTTAATTTATAAAATAAATAAATATAATGACTAAATTAACTCTTTTCCCTTTGACTTTTAACACCGTTAGTCAATTTGGTATGTGTTTGCTAACGGAATGAACCTCAAGATAACATTTTGCAAACTTTTAAACCACATGGGTGTTGTTCGAAAACAAGTGTAACCACAAGGTTTATTTTTGTACTTTTCCCAAAATAAAAAGATCCACATAATAACAAATTTTAGGTTTAATAAATCAGAAGCTTTCTGAATTTGCGTCAAAAGCTTGATTGGTCCCTAAACTTATAAAGTGTCTCGTTACCCCCCCTCAATTTGCTTAAGATAACAAATTGGTCATCTAAATTTGTTTAAAGTGACCTATTGGCCTTCTAAATTTGCTTACATTGATCTATTTGACCCATGAGTTTATTTAAAGTGATATGTTTTTCAATTTATCTAAATCTGTAAAAAAAATTAAACCTCAAAAAATAAAGCCTTAATTCGTGATTCTATGTCTTTAAAACAAATTAACTTTCTGTTTTGTATATTCTTATAACGTTTTTATAGATTTATGAACTTAATCATAACATTTTAAGCAAATTTAAGGGGTTAATGCGACAACATGTAAATTCAGAGTGCCAATCAAGTTTTTTGGACCAATTCGAGGGGCAACTGATATATTAAGCTCGATTTTAATTCACATTTTTAACAGTATATATACAAATGTCTAAAACCTAAATACATTTGTCTAACTCCTATCTAAAACACATTGTTTTACTTAGAGCATGTCTAGTGGTGGTAACATCCAAGTGGTGTCACCTAGACGTAAATTACACCCAAAAGTAACACCTCATTAGAGCTTATTATTTTAAAATTTTGAGTGGTAAAAAAATTGAATTAATCAACAAGGATTGAAAAGGAAAAAAGAGAGTATAATATACTAATATATCGAAGTAGGCCGACAATTAAAGCAAATGCTTCTGCTTTTTGAGGCGTCGGACGCGCCTCATCTGGCGCCTCCGAGTGTGCCAATCTCACTCTTTTTGTCTTAGATTCACTTCATACACTGTTTGTTACTAAGTTTGATAACAAACTAAAATCAGATATAACACTCCTAATGGTTGGTAACAATCTTTGCGACTAAAGTAACAACCAAATAAGAGCCATTAGAATTGCTCTTATGCTTTATTAACTACCACATAACTGGTCATCAGTGGCAGTGTCGAAACTCTATGTTTAGAGGGGCTGATTTTAACATGAGAATTGTTTTTTCATTAAACACATTAAAATTTCATCGTTCTGATATGTTGAGGGCTAAAAAATTAAAAATTATCTAGCTTCTAAGTAGTAGAAATTTTTAATTTTTTTATAATTTCAAAGCGAATTTTTTAAAAATATATATATATTTTTGTAGTTTAAATTTCTTACAATTCTCATAAATTAAAATTTAATTTAAAAATTATGTTTTTTTTATTCTCAAAATTTCAAAAAAATTGAGTTAAAAAGGTAAAAGAAAATAAATAAAAATAATATCAGATATGGATAAAAAATATTTCCTTCAAATTGCACTAATTTGAAATTAATAAGAATAATATTAGTTTTAATGAAAAACCTTAAAACCAAATCATAAAAAGAACGGAGGTAGTAGTTCACAAGGAGACAATGTGGATAAGTTACTATTATACTTCAACAAACATTATAAAAGTTGCTTATTTTGATCATCAATTTGTGATTCATTATTTACTTGTTTTGAGCTTATAATATATCATCAGAAAAATCTTGTAAAATAGAATAGACTAACATGTTCCCTATTATTCAAAATAAATAACAAATAATTCTTTTATTAGGAAAAAAGAAGAATTCAACCAATGGCGTGAGTTTGTTAATATGCTGATTTTATCAACTTAATGTTACGCTAGTAAATGTCAACAATATACATGTCAACAACAATAACAACAAAGCCTTAGTCCCGAAATGATTCGGGGTCAGCTAACATGAACCATCATATAAAATCGTGAAATCAAGTCGTGTCAGCGACACAAATTCGCTCCCTCCACTCCGTCCTATCCACTACCATATTTTCCTCAATTCCCAGTAAACTCATATCACTCTCGATCACCCTCCTCCAAGTTTTCTTAGGTCTTCCCCTACCCCTCACCACTACATCCCTTTGCCACTCTTCGGTTCTCCTAACCGGCGTATCAAGCGCTCTACGTCTCACATGGCCAAACCACCTTAGTCGGTTTTCTCTCATTTTATTCTCAATAGATGTGACCCCTACTTTTGCCTAATTATTTCATTACTCACCTGATCCTTTCTTGTATGACCATACATCCATCTCAACATACGCATCTCCGCCACCGACATCTTATGGATGTGGCAGTGTTTCACTGCCCAACACTCCGTACCATATAACAATGCTGGTCTAATTGCCGTCCGGTAGAATTTCCCCTCCAATCTATTAGGCATGTCGGGGTCACAAAGGAAACCCGTAGCACTCTTCCACTTCGACCAACCAGCTTTAATCCTATGAGCAACATCTCCATCTACTTCTCCATCCGTTTGGATAATAGATCCTAAATACCAGAAGCAATCCGAGGCCTGAACAACTCTCCCATCTAGGGTGATTGTCCCTATCTCCCTACTCCTATGGCCGCTAAACTTACACTCCAAATATTCTGTCTTACTTCGGCTCAACTTAAAGCCTCTAGATTCTAGAGTTTGTCTCCATAGTTCCAACTTCCTCTCCATTCCTTCTTTCGTCTCATCAACCAACACAATATCATCTGCAAACAGCATGCACCATGGTATACCATCTTGAAGTGAACTTGTTAGTTCATCCATAACGATGGCAAAAAGAAATGGGCTTAGTGCGGAACCTTGATGCACTTCAATCGTAATAGGAAACTCTTCAGTCTTCCCAACACTAGTACGTACACTCGTGCATGCTCCCTCATACATGTCCTTTATGATGTCAATATATTTCCGCGAAATGCCTTTCCTTATCAAGGTCTACCAAAGTACTTCCCTTGGTACCTTATCATATGCTTTCTCCAAGTCAATGAAAACCATATGCAAGTCTTTCTTCTTATTTCGATAGTGCTCCAATTGTCTCATTAGATGGATGGCTTCCATAGTTGATCTTCCCGGCATAAAGACAAACTGGTTTTCCGAGATCTTCACCGTCCTCCTTAGCCTTTGTTCGATCACTCGCTCCCAAAGTTTCATAGTGTGACTCATTAATTTGATTCCCCGATAGTTGGCACAATCTTGGACATCGCCTTTGTTCTTATACAAAGGGATTAAGATACTTTTCCTCCATTCTGATGGCATCTTATTGTTTCTCTAAATTTTGTTGAAGAACGTCGTCAACCATTCGACTCCTCTTTCTCCCAAACATCTCCAAATCTCAATAGGATGTCATCAGGTCCTACTGCTTTCTTCAACTTCATCTTACTTAATGCCATTTTGACTTCACCCTTTTGAATTCTCCGCAGGCATTCATGATTTATCATATCGTGATGGATACTTATATCTCCAACATCTTGTCTGCGATCTTCATTAAATAACTCATCAAAATAGGACCTCCATCGTTCCTTGATATCCTTATCTCCAACTAGGACTTTCTGGTCCACATCCTTCACACATTTAACTTTTTCGAGATCTCGCTCTTCCTATCTCTCATCCGAGCAATTCTATATATATATCTCTTTCCCCTTCTTTCGTATCCAATCTGGTATACAGATCCCGATTCATTTTTGCTCTAGCATCTCGTATGACCTTCTTTACTTCCCTTTTAGCCTCTTTATATTTTTCGTAGTTCTCGTCACTCCTACATTCCCCAATATTTTATAGGATTCTCGCTTACTCTTTACTGCTTGTCGTACTTCTTCTGTCCACTAAGATGTGTCCTTACCCGGTGACATGCTACCTTTAGATTCCCCTTGAACTTCCTTCGCTACTTCCCTTATACTATGCTCCATCTTAGTCCATATCGAATCTATATCTAAATCCATATTACAAGTCAAAACATCTTTTTTGGTCACTCATCCACAAATTTTTGTTGATTCTCTCCTTGCAATTTCCACCACTTAATCTTAGTCTCTACTTGTGGTGTTTGTTTTCTTATACATTTCCTACTTCGAAAATCAAGCACCACTACTCTATGTTGGGTTGTCGTACTCTCACCAGGGATCACCTTACAATCAATATAACTCTTTCTCCAAGCACTCCTTACTAAGAAGAAGTCAATTTGGCTCGCATTACCGCCACTCCGATAAGTCACTAAGTGGGATGTTCTCTTCATAAACCATGTGTTCATGATACTCAAGTCATAGGCTGATGCGAAATCCAAAATATCATTTCCTGCTTCATTCTTATCTCCAAAACCATACCCTCCATGAACACTCTCAAACCCATCTCGCCTAGAACCCACGTGTCCATTGAGATCACCCCCCAGTACCATTTTTTCATCCCTAGGAACCTGTTGCACCACTTCCTCTAAGTCAACAATATACATGTCATGTTAGCAAAATCAACACATCACGAAATATCAACATATAACATCACCAAAAGCTAACTAATTGGTTCAATCTCCCTTTTTGCAACCATATAAACTACATAAACTCTTTTTAGAATGAAGAGAGTAATAGTGTATGTAGTACTTGTATATTAGTAATATTATTAACATAATTAATATAATCTTCCACATAAAATCTCCCTAGCAGTTCCCAAATACTCGTCTATACATCGGATTGCGTCCCCAGATCAAATTCATATATTCCCCTTGAAGCCTATTTCGTGAAAACTGGTCCTGGACAACTGAGATGGTGACACGTCAGCATCACTGCGCTAG
This sequence comes from Euphorbia lathyris, assembly GCF_963576675.1. Classification (NCBI taxonomy): domain Eukaryota; kingdom Viridiplantae; phylum Streptophyta; class Magnoliopsida; order Malpighiales; family Euphorbiaceae; genus Euphorbia; species Euphorbia lathyris. The sequence goes on from NC_088915.1 coordinate 18,286,534, forward strand.
TATAACCTTTTTAAAAGGTTCAAAACGCAAAACCGCGAACCTCCTCCTGCTTTAGTAAGACACGTAGATCCCATCTTGCAGCTATTGATAGCCCAATCTTGCCCAACATTGCAGTAATTTCTTCAAGGGATACTGAAACAGCTCATACATGATTAACTGCAGGCAATCCTAACGTGATTAATTAGCTTTTCGTTGATATTAACCCGAGACGCTTCCATTAGATACAGAAACTTAATTGCATCAATATGCATACCATTCCTAACATAAGCCATAAGCAAAGCATTCCAATAAACAGCATTCTTCTTGTTCGTATTCAACTCGAACACTCTTTTCGCATCCATAACCATCCCGCATTTCCCATACATGTCAATCAACCCGCGTTTCACAAGTGCATCCGATTCCAAACCAAGCTTAATAGCCATGGCATGAACTTCTTTCCCACAGTTTCCGCCATACCAACCCGGACCACCACACGCCCTGAGTACACTAGAAAAAGTGACACCATTCATCCTTATTCCAGCTCTTCCCATCTCCTTGAAATCCTCTATTACCTCATCAAAACACCCCAGTTTACAAGTATTAACAATCTTAACTGTCCAAATGTCAGTATTATGATCCCCAACCTGATTGAACACAAAGTTAGCATCTTTTAGATACCCCAATTTGCCATAGAAATCCATTAAGGAAAAACTCAAAGAGAAATCATTTGTAGCACCTAATTTCAGCATCAAACCATGGAGCTGTTTTCCTAACCCTAAATTCAAACTCTGCAGGCATGCCTCTAAAATCCCAATTAACAGAATACCCCAATTAGGGAATTTACATATAACATCGCAAACATTGTGATATAGTAACATTTTAATGAACAAATTTATACCCTCTTCGTGTTTAGAACAGTCCAAATAACCAATTATAACTATAGCCCAAGAAAGGATATCTTTCCTCAGCGGCATTTTATCGAACAGGTTGCGTGCAATGTCCAATTGCCCACAAGAGACGAGCATATAGAGAAGACGATGGATGAGAGGCGAGTCGAATCTGAGATCTTTGTGACGGATGAGGCCATTGTGCAATTGGAGAGCTTCAATTGAATCGGAATGGAGGGTGCATTCTCTGAGAAAGGAAGAGTAGATGTCTAATGGAATAGGGTGGTTTAGAGTGTCCATTAACCTAATGATATCTAAATTAGAGGTTTTCTTTTTCCTGGTGGTGGTGTTAATTGGGGTGATTTGAATGTGTTTGACAATTTGAGGAAGAAGTTGAGGTTTTCTGAGAGGTATTTTAATGGAAACTGGTGGATTGACGGTGGTGCTCCGGCAGAGGATATAGTGTCCTGGTGTAGAGTGCAAAGTGGGAGAATGAGATAACATCTTTGTCAATTGGTCATATGTTATGTTGTGCACTAATCATACAATTATAAGCCATAAAACATATAGACGCTACGAGGATTCTGATTTTATCGAGGGTTGTTGTTAAAGCGGTAAAAAAGTTAGACGCTCGAGCCTTTACGGGGCGTTTGGTATTGTATTGGGATAGGGATAAGGATAAAAATATGATAGGGATAAGGATAAATGGTTGGGATAAGGATAAATATATGATAGTCGAGAATTATTATTCAATGTTTGGTACGTGGGATAAGGATAGAGATAAAATAATACATTTTACTATTTTAACCTTATTTAAAATAGGGAAAAGTACAAAAATAAACCTTGTGGTTTGGCCTATTTTCGAACTGCATCCCTATGGTTTAAAAGTTTGCAAAGTGGTACCATGTACTTCATTCCGTTAGCAAACATAGGCATTTCCGTCTAACAGTGTTAAAAATGATGAGGTGGCAGTCAAAGTCAAAAGGTAAAAAGGATATTTTTATCATTTCATTTATTTTCTATTTTCTATTTTATTATATTTTTAGAATTTTTAAATTTATCCAATCCCCACCCTACGCGTCATCTCTCCTCTTTCTCTCAGCTCTCTCCTATCCATCGTCGACTACCTTGCGTTCCTCCATGGTCTTCTTCTGCTGCTTGCATTGTCAAAATAACGACCAGGATTTGCAACACTCTCCTACAGAATTTAACCCAACAAAATGAATTAACAGACTCCGCATCCAGATCATTCGACCCCCAAACGACAACATTTCTAAAACTTGTCTCATTCTTCTTGCTCAAACTGTCGCAGGTAATGTCACGTTCCCGAGGAACACACTATTGGAGTAGGAAGATATAGTAAAGGTGGAAGAAAGTGAGATGGGAGTTAGGTTTTGGAGATTACAGTGAAATTAACAAGAGTAGGAGCAATCGGAGGATGAGAACCGACCAAAAGCAGCAGCAGCAAATGCTAGGACCACTGCGGGAATGGCGATGGCGGTTATGCGGCTGAGGTCGGTAAGGAGCTCGAGTAGTGGGGTTATAAAGATGCGATTTGGCAGGCGGTGCTGGAGGATTAGCACCGTTGGCGACGACGCCGCCATTGGCGGCAGGTTTGGAAGAAGGGAAGACTCTATCCGACATTTGCAGGCGGGGTGAAATTGAAAATTGGGGAAAAAAAGAAGAGGTAATGAAACAGAGAGAGGAAAAGATCATGAATTATAGGAAAAGTTAGAAAAATAAAATAGAGAGGTAATGAAATTTTTGAATATTGATGGTTTAGTTATTTGATTCATTTTTGCAGGAGGAATGCAAGGTTGAAGAAGACGATGAGATGAGGTGTGGGTTGGGCATTGGATAAATTTAAAAATTCTAAAAATATAATAAAATAGAAAATAAATGAAATGACAAAAATATCCTTCTTACTTTTTGACTTTGACTGCCACCTTATCATTTTTAACACTGTTAGACGGAAATGCCTATGTTTGCTAACGGAATGAAGTACATGGTACCACTTTGCAAACTTTTAAACCACAGGGGTGCAGTTCGAAAATGGGCCAAACCACAAGGTTTATTTTTGTACTTTTCCCTTTAAAATACATAACATTAATTTGAGGGATAAGATGGATTTTTCTATCCTATTAAAATCGCAGGAGCTTATCCCACCTCCTTATACCACCCGCCTCCTGGGGATAAGATTTGAGGGATAAGAGGCCTATTCCTCATCTGTCTCACTCTTCTATCTCTCAAACAAACACGGGATAACTTATCTCGTGTTTTTTATCCCTATCCCACCTCCTATATCCCTTCTAACAAACACCCCGTTAAAGATTAATCGGATTTGTATTTTTATATTTTTTATTTATTAATCAATAAATTGTTATATAAATTCATTTGAAATATGTATTATATAATATAAAAATAATAATAACAATAATAATAATAAAATAAAATTATTTAATATAGAAAAACACATATATTTACAATGCATATTTTAAAAAATGTGTAAAGATCAACATTTCAACAACAATATTGTTCTTTTAAAAGAAAAAAACAACAATATCATTCTTTTAAAGAACAACAATTTTTCATTAAAACAACTCAAACAAATACAATATGATATTCACAAGTAATATAGTTCACGAAAAGTTGAGAAACGATATCCTTAAAGTCTTAAACCATATTATGAAAACAAGTAGAGAACGAAATTAAACAATAAATATAATTCACAAATAACCATGTGATAATGTTCAGAAGTGAATTATAATAAAATAAAAAAAATTAATAATAAAAAATACTTTTGTTTGTCAATGCTTAGGCGACGCCTAGGCGGAACCGAGGTGGCTAGGGACCAAAAAAAGCCCAAATGGACTAATTTAAGAAAATTGGGGCGAATTCTTGATTTCGATGGTCTAAGCGGTCCAGACGACCTTGGTTTTGAACAATGACTCGTTGTTAGATTTAAGCTTATTAAATATAAACCTTACAATGATTTTAATCTCCACCGTATGATTTTAATTAATCTAGAGCTAATGGTGATAAATCAAATCAGTCACTGACTAAGTGAAGATTACTGTTGATTTTGGTACTTGAATCTCTGAAAATCTAATTAAGTAAAAAGAGTTGATTTGGAATGGCTAAAAGGGAAGGGAAATTTATATAGAAATTCATTTTTTAAAAATTGTCTACAACTATATGAATTAATAATTTTTATTATGTCAAAACTAAGTTTATTTTTAATATATTTTAAGAATTAAGATTTATAGATTATGGGTGTAGGATATATTTTTTAGGATTTAAAATTTATAAAATCATTTTTTTTTTTTTGTGATATATAAAAAAAGTGACATTCAAAATTAATTTTACTAATATGATTTAGTTGTGATTTTCATATAAAAAGCCCGAGAAAGATTAACAAACCCATCATAGTTTAGATGGCCCAAGTTAAAGGCTCATTTTCTTAACGAGTGCTCCAAAACTCTAAATCGACTTTATAAAGATAAGAATTTTTTTTTGTTGAATTTTTTTGAAAACTCCAAAACTTTTAATGAAAACTAATCGATTTATTGAATTTTTTTTATCACATGGCACACTCTTTGACACGTGACATAATATGAAAATTGATTTAATATTTTTACCATATAAATTTAATATGTAAATAAATAAAGAATTTTTTTTTCTAATTTATCCATATATTAAGTTTACATAGAAAAAAAAATTAAAACAATTACATGTCACATGTCAAACCCCAAATCATTTCGGGACTAAGGCTTTGTTATTGTTGTTGTTGTTGGTTAGTCTTCCATTTAAAATGGGTTAAATGTCACATATGAGAACATTTTAAGGGGCAAATGTCATCAAATAATTCCACGTGAACCAAATGACAAAATTTTGGATACCATGAGCTAAATAAGGGTTTGCTCTGTATAAAAATGAAACTGTCAATTAAGAAACACATCTTGAAGTTGTTTCAACTTGATGAAAATATTGAAAACCAAATTCAACTTGTTAAAACATAGATAGATAGATAGATAGATAGATACCAAGCAAATTCAGATAAGTTCAGAAGTTAGAGCATTTCATTTCCTATACTACATGATACATACGACTGAGTTTTTAAGCAGATCAGATGTAAGGATTATGCATATCATTCTTCCAAATGATAGTGCTTGCTCACAGATTCAAGAACATCCCAGGTAATATTCATTCCTTTAGGGAATACAACCAAATCACCAGCACCAATTTCAAAAGATCCTTCATATCCATCAACATTAACTTTTACTTTGCCCTCCAATAGGTACATTGTCTCTTTTGTTCTGAATGTCCATGGAAATTTGCTTGGTTCACAGCTCCACCTATTCATATTTAACTATTAGAAGCAGAATATAGCAGAAAACTTCTTAACAAACGTGATTCATATGCATTTTGTACTGTTAGATAACTCAATGACCCCTTGATGTTGTTTAAGAAAGTGACCCTACTTTTTTGATGTTGTTTACTAGATTTTATAGGAATTCTGGCATTTCTTACCTTAATTATGTATCATCACAACCAAGCATTATCAATGACTGAGATTAAGGAAATTAAGCAACCTACATTTTCTTTTCTGTTTCAAAAATTGTCTAACAAATTCTCATGATCAGATTCTTCTGTTTTTCCTTCTAGGTTTTATTTATAGCAAACATAAACTCATACATCAGAGACAATGAAGAACTAATTAGACAAGACAATCAATCTTACTCGTACAGAATCAAAAGCAACCATATGATTCATGAAGTCTGGTAAACTTTGTTTCTTAAATTTCTATTACAGCAGAGCAGAGATATTCAATCTAACCAAAATAATGACACGAAGGTATGGGTAGTTATAACAAAACTGAAAAAAAAGAACATATCAACACCAGGCTACAAAGTAAAATGAATGATATATGCCCTTGCCCCGAATAAAACTAGGACACTCTTAACTTGATTATGGCAATAATGTTCCTATATCATTTCAATTTCTTAGTCACATTAAAGAACTAGTCAAACCTAAACAGAAGCGTTAACAAGATGTATGTGAGCCTATGTTGCATGGAGACGGACACAAGGAAACATTATTTCTAAAACATAACCTCTATAAAGTAGCCTTCAAACAAAAATGGGCACAGACACGAAATGCTACTAAAGAGAAGTGCCCTTACAACATAGCTGTGAGCCAATTTAACATAGGGGAACTCTGGTATTATGTCAAAAGAACCTTGCAGAACTTGGATGGTACATACCAAGAATAGTTTTATATCTCTCACAATCCAATCAACAATAATATGAACCCCTTTTGCTGAAATTCAACTTGCTAAATTTTGAATGTTGTAGATGCTGTTTGTTAAAATAAAGAACATGTTTCTCTTCATAGAAAAAGAATAATTTAAAATTTCCACTTTGAAGAAATCTATCAGTTCGAGATTATTAAATCAATTTCAAAACAAAACGCCCAGGGATCAATTTCAAATCAATTTCAATACAGTATATATGCAGGCAACACAGCGTAGAAGAACACAATCTACTAATCAATATGAAGAATACTGATCACAATCGTTACCGTACAAAAAAAGAGGAACAAATCGAAGATAACCTAAAAGAGAAAGCGCAGAGAGCTTCAAATAAAATAGTTCAAACTTCAAAGAGAGCAGAAATGGGAAAAAAAATTAGCGGCAAAGTGAAGAACATACTTGGGCCAGGCAGTAATACCAAGCTCATCGATCTTGGATTGAGGAGGATTCTTTTCAATTTTAACTCCATAGATCTCATTCTCAGTGGTAGCCATTACGATGATCGTTTCTTTAGCTTCTTCTGTAGTAGAAGCTTTTGCCATTTTCAAAATTGCATTTTATGTTTGAGAAAGTACATGCATATAACCATAAAGAAAAGAAAAAAAAAAACTGTCCTTTCAGGTTTTGTTAAAAATAAGTCTTAATACATCTTATCCCAAAATTTGATACGTACAAGATAAGGATAAAATGATTCGTTTTATTATATTATTTCTATCTAACTTTAGATAGAATGTATGTATTATGGATCGGAATTAATTAAATTTAAAAATAAATCTTAATACATCTTATCCTAAAATTTGATACGTACAAGATAAGGATAAAATGATTCGTTTTATTATATTATCTCTATCTAACTTTAGATAGAATGTATGTATTATTATAATACTATGGATCGGAATTAATTAAATTTAACCTATTGATTTAATTTAAGACTCTATTTGGAACATTATATCAAATTTTCAAAATACAAAATATAGAATAACCTGTAAAATACTTGGAATATTATATTAAATTTTAAAATATAAATAAAATAAAAATAACTTGATAAATACATAGAACACTGTATTAAATTTGTAAAACATAAAAAGTTGGAATAATTAATATATTTAAGATGATAGATTAAATTTAATTAATTTTATTTGATATTGATACTACAATAATATATGGATAAATTTAGGGTTTTAAAAGTTTAAATATTAAAATTAACTTGAGAAATATTAGGAACACTCTACTAAATTTTCATAACACAACAAATGTGATAAATAATAAAATTTGAGGGACAAATTACACTTTTCCATCTAAATAAGTTATGTGTTATACAATCCTTCTCTAGGTATAACTTTAGTAGGATAAGAGACTTATCTCTCCCTTCTCTCACTCTCCTATCTCTCGAACAAACATGAGATAATTTAGATCGTTTTTGTATCCCTATCTCACATCCTATATCCCCTCTAACAAACACATATTTCAATAGCAATTAATCACTCAGTTTCAAAAAATGTAGCTGCATGCAGAAAATGTGTTGCACGCACCATAGAATGTTATTGCATAATTTACAGAATAAATTAAAAAGAAAGTTCTTACTTGCTTAACTCCAAAACTGATCTTCTCTAATATTAGAACCGCATACTTCGATATTGGTCGTTTTACTTTTTTATAAGATCCGTGGAATACATCTTTCACATTTAATTATTATTTTTACAACTGAATGATGATTGATTACATTTTATACAAGTCCATGGAGCTAAATAGACATTTTATGCAAGTTGATGATGCTATTAGCACACTTTGAAAGTTCATTGAATCAATCAACCTTTTTTAACACGTTCATGAGATAAACTATGTATTAAACCTAAAAACAAAAACTTAACAAAACCTGTCCTTTAAAACTATGTATTCTTGTCTTGCTTGATTTAAAGTCCAAGAAAAAAGTTAAGTTCTACCATCATGGACATTTCAAACTCAGTTTGCATATGTTTACTAAATTCCTTATTATATGGAGCAATTTTTGAGCTCAAATAACAAATCTTGTCAAATGAGACGCTTGCATAGGCCTAGATATTGAGGAACGAGGCCTGGGATGCTGGTGCATTCCTGACTATTGGGAACCACCATTGCCCACTCATCCATCAGATGAAAAAGTGTAATCTTTTTTACCTTAGTCTAGCCAAAACAGTTGATAGGAGAAAAGGATAATTATGCATAACTCATATATGCTGGATTTGTTTTTTGTTGGGTTAGGCTATGCTGACAAAGTAAGCTTTACTTTGTTTTTTTTACCATTGGATGGTGATGAACTTTGACAAAGTAAGCTCATCCAATGGTAGAAAAAACAAAGTAAAACTTACTTTGTCAAAAACAAAGTAAGCATAGAAGACACCTTGTTTGTAAACAAATAATCCTAACTAATAATGAACGATTTATTATTATACCAAATAAACTGTTCAAATTATAGACTAATGCCGTGTGATTTGTTTTCGTTTTTTCCATTGCCCAATTTGTCCAAAAAAAAATCTATCCAACAATCACATAAAATAATTATATGTTCGTCAAGGTACCCTTGTTCACCGCTTTAGAAAATATAAGTTATGTCGTAAGATTGTTAACAATAAAATAAAATAATATTATGAATAATGTTATTAAAATAGAAGTACAGAATTTGAAATGAAATAGAAATTCTAAACCATAAATATGCTCTCAACCACTAAACTAAGAAATTTATTATATGTCATTTAATAACTAACTACTGAGCTAAGAGTTTCACCATATATGAAGAGAAATTTTTTGGATTATAATTTATTTGAGTTAATTGGAATTAAATCTCAACTGTAAATAATCAAAAGGAAAACTTTTAAAATTATTACGTGAAATTAAATCTATTAATTATAGTCATTAAACTCAACCGTTTCAAAAATAAAAATGATTCAAATAACAACAATTTTAATTCATATTTTTTAACATTATATATATATACAACAACAACAACAACAACAAAGCCTTAGTCCCGAAATGATTCGGGGTCGACTAACATGAACCATCATATAAAACCGTGAAATCAAGTCGTGTCAGCGACACAAATTCGCTCCCTCCACTCTGTCCTATCCACTACCATATTTTCCTCAATTCCCAGTAAACTCATATCACTCTCGATCACCCTCCTCCAAGTTTGCTTAGGTCTTCCCCTACCCCTCACCACTATATCCATTTGCCACTCTTCGGTTCTCCTAACCGGCGCATCAAGCGCTCTACGTCTCACATGGCCAAACCACCTTAGTCGGTTTTCTCTCATTTTATTCTCAATAGATGTGACCCCTACTTTTGTCCTAATTATTTCATTACTCACCCGATCCTTTCTCGTATGACCACACATCCATCTCAACATACGCATCTCCGCCACCGACATCTTATGGATGTGGCAGTGTTTCACTGCCCAACACTCCGTACCATATAACAATGCTGGTCTAATTGCCGTCCGGTATAATTTTCCCTTCAATCTATTAGGCATGTCGGGGTCACAAAGGAAACCTGTAGCACTCTTCCACTTCGACCAACCAGCTTTAATCCTATGAGCAACATCTCCATCTACTTCTCCATCCGTTTGGATAATAGATCCTAAATACCGGAAGCAATCCGAGGCCTGAACAACTCTCCCATCTAGGGTGATTGTCCCTGCCTCCCTACTCCTATGGCCGCTAAACTTACACTCCAAATATTCTGTTTTACTTCGGCTCAACTTAAAGCCTCTAGATTCTAGAGTTTGTCTCCATAGTTCCAACTTCCTCTCCACTCCTTTCGTCTCATCAACCAACACAATATCATCTGCAAACAGCATGCACCATGGTATACCATCTTGAAGTGAACTTGTTAGTTCATCCATAACGATGGCAAAAAGAAATGGGCTTAGTGCGGGACCTTGATGCACTCCAATCGTAATAGGAAACTCTTCAGTCTTCCCAACACTAGTACGTACACTCGTGCATGCTCCCTCATACATGTCCTTTATGATGTCAATATATTTCCGCGAAATGTCTTTCTTTATCAAGGCCCACCAAAGTACTTCCCTTGGTACCTTATCATATGCTTTCTCCAAGTCAATGAAAACCATATTCAAGTCTTTCTTCTTATTTCGATAGTGCTCCATTAATTGTCTCATTAGATGGATGGCTTCCATAGTTGATCTTCCCGGCATAAAGCCAAACTGGTTTTCCGAGATCTTCACCGTCCTCCTTAGCCTTTGTTCGATCACTCGCTCCCAAAGTTTCATAGTGTGACTCATATATATACAAATGTATAAAATCTTGCCCAACTCCTATGCAAAACACATTGAAATAACAATATTATTCTTATTAATAAATGAAAATTACAAAATCACTTTGGGAGAATAGAGAACCACGAAAAACTGATGAGCATGTACATAACAATTTTCTTAAATAGAAATTGCCCTCTATGAAACAATCGTGTCCGAAGATACAACTCCTCGTTTGCTTGAATTCTACCGTGTGTAGAGAATTATCACCGAATAACAAAGAACTAAAAAATAAGGGGAAGCATGAAAATTTGTAGAGTATTTCTTTGTTTCTACAAGTCAAATTGAAAAGGTAGCCTCGAGAGGGTCCAATTCAATCCAAATTTGTGTCGCTCATGACGTCAGGGTGCCTCCCCAAGTCTATTCAGATTGGATTTGCACCCCTGCGCAGGAGTTGAACCTTATGCTTGGTTGTTACTTAACACCTTAATAAGGTCTTAGTGCATACTCCCCTATTTTTTTCTAGGCCTAATATACAAATAACCCCCTCAACTTGTCCAAATGTTGCAACTGCCTCCTTCAACTTTCAATTGTAACAACTTATTCCTTAAACTTGTCCAATTGTAAAACATAATCCGAAATTGGAAATTTTTTTACCCACTACTTGAAGCAACCGTAAAAACATTTCCCCGGATTCATATCACGCCAAAGATCTGATTATCACACTCCACGAGCGTCGCATCTTTTGTATATAACGTGTTTCTTCAATTGCAGTCCATGTCAGCAATTTGGGGTTATGTTTTACAATTGGACAAGTTTAAGTGGTAAGTTGTTACAAATGAAAGTTCGAAGGAAGGGGGGGGGGGGGGGGGGCAGCTGCAACATTTGGACAAGTTCAAGAGATTATTTGTGTATTAGACCTTTTTTCTATTATATGTAGTTTTAGGTTTTGCATATGTTCATTTTTATATGTCATTTAATATTATTAATGCATTTTTGGCAATAAAGAAATTTTTGTTTAGCTAGAAAATAGAGATTTAGATGAGAAGTATTAACGATAAATTAGTCATTTTAATAGTCTAACCAATAATGTGACTTTGTTAATATGATAATGAATATCCTTATCAATTTAATGTTACAACAATAAATGTCAATAATATCAACATGTCATGTCAGCAAAATCAACACACATGTTATAATAGCAAAATTAACACGTCAAGAAATATCAACATATAACGTCACCAAAAGCTAACTAACACCATTGGTTCAATCTCCTTTTTTGCAACCATATAAACTATATAAACTACATATTAGTATATTAGGGTTAGGCTATGGTTACTTTGTTTTTGACAAAGTAAGTTTTACATCGGATTGCGGCCCTAGATCAAATTCATATATTCCCCTTTAAGCCTATTTCGCAAAAATTAGTCATGGACAACTGAGTGGTGACCTCTGAAGCACGGATACGTGAACTACCTAACGTATCATGTTTCTGATACGTATCCGATACGGAAATGCATAGGATACGTTATGGGGCCGTTTCAGTAATATCAAAAAGTTGGACACACAAATCAGTGAAGGATACGCGTTTTCCAGCCAAAAAAAAAAACCAGTCGATTCTTTTTCCAGAAAAAAACAGAGGCTCAACAGGTTCAACAACAAGATCATCGATCGTTATTTCAAGGTAGTAAAGAGCAGGAATATGCAAAGGATTGTGTTATCTGTATGTGCAGAAAAATTAAAATCACAGGTAACCCAAAAGACATAGATTTTGAGAGATTCACCAATCGTATAAAAAAAACAGAGTGAAACAGAGTATCTGTATTCACTACAGATAACCAAATGACAGGGGGAATCAATGCCAGAAATGAAAGTGTTCTATCTGTAACTGCTGAACTCACTTTAGATGAATCAGAGCTAGAATCCCTCCTTGTTGCTGAAGATAGAAATGAAAATATTGAAGAAATAGGTTTTTAGTGTTAAGGAGAAAAGCTTTTATTATGTTTAGTTAAGAGTTTTATAACTTCGTTTATATGTATTTATTTATTTTGATCTTATTATATGTATTTATTTAGTTATATTATAAAAATTCATATATAAAAATATATTTATAATATTTATAAATGTGTCTCAATATTTTTAATATTTACACCTTTTCCCTATGTTTCCGTGTCCTGTGTTTTATAGAAATGACGTTTCCCATATTCGGATCCGTGTCGGATACCGTATCTGTATCCGTGTCCGGACAACATAGGTGGTGACACGTCTAGCATAACCTTGTTAAAAGGTTCAAAAAGCAAAACCGCGAACCTCCTTCTACTTTAGTAAGATACAGTAGATCCCGCCTCGCAGCGATTGATAGCCAATCTTGCCTCACCAAAACATTGCAATAATCTGTTGAAGCTCATCAAGAACACTGAAACAGCTCATACATGTTTAAACATTGATGTTTTACCCCTAAAGTACACATTTATGGGGTTAATGATTATTAACTGCAGGCAATCCTAACATGATTAATTAGCTTTTCGTTGATATTAACCCGACCGAGATGCTTCCATTAGATACAGAAACTTAATTGCATCGATATGCATACCATTCCGAAACATAAACAAATTGTCCCCTTTACTTTTCCATTTTATTCTTATTAGCGTTTTATGTTCTTTCTAACCTTAATACAATAAGACTCAAAATCCTTCCTCCAAAATCATCGTGTCTTTCTCGTCAATATGTCACCTAGCTTCCGGAATTATCTTTGTTTAATCTATTATTTCTAGTTTGATTTTACATATAGCATACGATACACATTTTCATTCCAAGTAAATATTCACCCTTTTTTAAAGTTTTTATTTTGGATTAAGAGTTCCCTTACTATTGTTTGTTGTGTTTTATTAAATTTTGATTATTATTATTATTTATAATTAACTGGTGTTAAAAAATGTTTTCGAATTATTAAAAAATATAAATTTTAAACGCAAATGAAATAAATAACATCATATTAACCACATTTTATGTACAAATGTGATTTTTCTGATCATCATAGAAAAAAAAAATTGTGGATTTAATGTATTAAAATAAATGATTGGGACTCAATTCACCAAAATTAGGATGATCAAAATCTTATAATACTTCTTGGCTAATTTTAGTTTTAAACTTACATATACATATGTGATTGCCAATTTTTATCAAGTTCATTTTAGTTTTCTAATGTTTCAATTCATGCGTTCCCGCAAACGAGTAAAGATGGATAAAAAAAATTATATTCAAACATCCCCTAATTTCTCAGAGGGCGAGCCTTGGTGCAACGGTAAAACGTTGTTGTCGTGTCGAGTTTTAGGAGCGGCCTCTTGCCAAAAATTTGGCAAGAGAAGGCTTGCCCCCAGTACACCCTTGTGGTGGGACCCCTCCCCGGACCCTCGCTTAGCGGGGACGCGTAATGCACCGGGCCGCCCCCTTTTTATCCCCTAATTTCTCAACATTAGACATCAAGAAGTGCCTGCAGTACATGGATAGGCAGGCTATGAAAATTACACAGTTGATGAAATATTGAAAACCAAATTCAACCAGTTAAAACAAACATACTCAGATAGATACCAAGCAAATTCAGATAAGGTCAGAAGTTAGAGCATTTCATTTCCTATACTACATAATACATAATGACAAGTTTTTAAGCAGATCAGATGTAAGGATTATGCATATCATTCTTCCAAATGATAATGCTTGCTGACAGATTCAAGAACATCCCAAGTAATATTCATTCCTTTAGGGAATACAACCAAATCACCAGCACCAATTTCAAAAGACCCTTCATACCCATCAACATTAACTTTTACTTTGCCCTCCAATAGGTACATTGTCTCTTTCTGTTTGAATGTCCATGGAAATTTGCTTGGTTCACAGCTCCACCTATTCATATTTAACTATTAGCACCAGAATATTGCCCCCCCGATGAACATGACTCCGCGAATAAAGCATAAAACTTCTTAGCAAATGTGATTCACATGCATTTTGTACTGCTAGATAACCCAATGACCCCTTGATGTTGTTTACTAGATTTTATAGGAATACTGGCATTTCTTACCTTGATTATGTAACATCAGAATACTGTGAAAAGATGCAACTTAGCTCAGATCAATGAATCAAGCATAATCAATGACCGAAATAGAGGAAATTAAGCAACCTTCATTTCCTTTTCTGTTTCAAAATTTGTCTAACAGAAAAGACAATCAATCTATGTTTTATTTATAGCAAACATAAACTCATACATCAGAGACAATGAAGAACTAATTAGACAAGACAATCAATCTTACTCGTACAGAATCAAAAGGAACCATATGATTCATGAAGTCTGGTAAACTTTGTTTCTTAAATTTCTATTACAGCAGAGCAGAGACATTCAGTCTAAGCAAAATAATGACGTGCAGGTATGGATAGTTATAACAAAACTAATTGTAACTAAAAAAAACATATCAACACCAGGCTACAAAGTAAAATGAATGATATATGCCCTTGCCCCGAATAAAACTAGGAAACTCTTAGTATGGCAATAATGTTCCTATATCATTTCAATTTCTGAGTCATGTCAAAGAATTAATCAAACCTAAAAACTACACTGCAGATGCAAATTCCCTTTAGATTTGAAGTGTTAACAAGATGTCTGTGAGCCTATGTTGCATGGAAACAAATTACGGAAACAGAATCGGACACAAGGAAAAGTTATTTCTAAAACCTAACCTTCATAAAATAGCATTCAAACGAAAACAGACACGACACAGAATGCAGAAATGCTACTAGACGGTGCATACCAAGAATAGTTTTATATCTCTCACAATCCAATTAATAATCGAACAATTGTTTGGTTTAATATGAACCCTTTTTGCTGAAATTCAACTTGCTAAATTTTGAATGTTGCAGATGTTGTTTGCTGAAATAATGAACTTATATCTCTTCATCGAAAAAGAATAATTTAAAATTTCCAATTTGAAGAAATCTACAACCAGTACCAGATTATTAAATCAATTTCAAAACAAAATGCCTTGAGAATACAGTATATATGCAGACAACACAGCGTAGAAGAACACAATCTACTAATCAATATCAAGAATGTTGACAGACACTGTTCCACTTGAGAAGAGATCTTTCACTTCTTCCATAGCCCTTAATTAAATGCTAACCCTAAACAAGCATAATGCAGAACGAACTTATAATTTTCAAATTTTATAAGCATTTATCACAATCGTTACCGTACAAAAAAAGAGAGGAACAAATCGAAGATAACCTAAAAGAAAAACCGCAGAGAGCTTCAAATAAATTAGTTCAAACTTCAAAGATAGCAGAAATGGAAAAGAATTAGCGGAAAAGTGAAGAACATACTTGGGCCAGGCAGTAATACCAAGGTCATCGAGCTTGGATTGAGGAGGATTTTTCTCAATTTTAACTCCATATACCTCATTCTGAGTGGTAATAGGCATTACGGTGATGGTTTCTTCAGCTTCTTCTGTAGTAGAAGAATTTTCTTTGAGCTTTGAATTTGCAGGAGAACGTGAAGATAAAATTAAAAAGAGCACTGGAAGCAGCAGCGCTAGCAAGAGAAATAATAGATTTGGGGAAGCTTTCGCCATTTTCAAACTCGCATTTTATGTTTGGGAAAGTACATGCATATATAAGCATAAAGAAAATAAAAAAACTGTCCTTTCATGTTTTGGTAAAAACAAGTCTTAAATACATCGTACGGCACCATGGCTTTCACGGGGTGCTTATATTAGATAGATAGATAGATAGATAGATACCAAGCAAATTCAGATAAGGTCAGAAGTTAGAGCATTTCATTTCCTATACTAGTACTAAATAATACATATGACAAGTTTTTAAGCAGATCAGATGTAAGGATTATGCATATCATTCTTCCAAATGATAATGCTTGCTGACAGATTCAAGAACATCCCAAGTTATATTCATTCCTTTAGGGAATACAACCAAATCACCAGCACCAATTTCAAAAGACCCTTCATACCCATCAACATTAACTTTTACTTTGCCCTCCAATAGGTACATTGTCTCTTTCTGTTTGAATGTCCATGGAAATTTGCTTGGCTCACAGCTCCACCTATTCATATTTAACTATTAGAACCAGAATATTTCCCCTAATGAACACGACTCAGCGAATAAAGCAGAAAAATTCTTAACAAATGTGATTCATATGCATTTTGTACTGTTAGATAACTCAATGACCCCTTGATGTTGTTTAAGAAAGTGACCATACTTTATTGATGTTGTTTACTAGATTTTATAGGAATTCTGGCATTTCTTACCTTAATCATGTATCATCAGAATCAAGCATTATCAATGACTGAAATAAAGGAAATTAAGCAACCTTCATTTTCAAAATTTGTCTAACAATTCTCATGATCAGATTCTTGTGTTTTTCCTTCTAGGTTTTATTTATAGCAAACATAAACTCATACATCAGAGACAATGAACTAATCAGACAAGGCAATCAATCTTTACTCGTGCAGAATCAAAAGCAACCATATGATTCATGAAGCCTGGTAAACTTTGTTTCTTAAATTTCTATTATAGCAGAGCAGAGACATTCAGTCTAAGCAAAATAACGACTTGAAGGTATGGATAGTTATAAAATATCAACACCAGGCTACAAAGTAAAATGAATGATACATGCCCTTGCCCCGAATATAACTAGGGAACTCTTAACTTGATTATGACAATAATGTTCCTATATCATATCAATTTCTGAGTCATGTCAAAGAATTAATCAAACATAAAAACTACACTGCAGATGCAAATTCCCTTTAGATTTGAAGTGTTAACAAGATGTCTGTGAGCCTATGTTGCATGGAAACAAACATGGACATGGCACGGACGCAAGAATAAGTTATTTCTAAAAATAACCTTCATAAAATAGCCTTCAAACCAGAACAGACAGACACGCACACAGACAGGAAACACAGATACGCTGCTAAAGAGTGTCCGTGTGTGAGCCAATTTAACATGGGGGAACTCTAGTATTATGTCAAAAGAACCTTGCAAAACTTGGATGGTACATACCAAGAATAGTTTTATATCTCTCACAATCCAATAAACAATCAAACACTTGTTTGATTTAATATGAACCCTTGTTGATGAAATTCAACTTGCTAAATTTTGAATGTTGCAGATATTGTTTGCTAAAATAATGAACTTATTTCTCTTCAAAGAAAAAAATAATAATTTAATATTTCTAGATTATTATACCAATTTCAAAATAAAATGCCCAGAGAATACAGTATATATGCAGACAACACATCGTAGATGAACACAATCTACTAACCAATATGAAGAATGTTGATACTGTTCCACTTGAGAAGAGATCTTTCACTTCTTCCATAGCCATTAATTAAATGCAAACCCTAAACAAGCATAATGTGGAACGAACTTAAGATTTTCAAATTTTATCAGCATTCATCACAATCGCCTACAAAAAAAAGAGGAACAAATCGAAGATAACCTAAAAGAAAAACCGCAGAGAGCTTCAAATAAATTAGTTCAAACTTCGAAGAGAGCAGAAATGGAAAAGAATTAGCGGAAAAGTGAAGAACATACTTGGGCCAGGCAGTAATACCAAGGTCATCGAGCTTGGATTGAGGAGGATTTTTTTCAATTTTAACTCCATATATCTCATTCTCAGTGGTAGGCATTGCGATGATCGTTTCTTCAGTTTCTTCAGTTTCTTCTCTAGTAGGAGAACGTGAAGTTAAAATTAAAAAGAGCAGTGGAAGCAGCAGCGCTAGCAAGAGGAATAAGAGATTTGGGGAAGCTTTCGCCATTTTCAAAATTGCATTTTATGTTTGGGAAAGTACATGCATATAAAGCATAAAAGAAAGAAAAAAAAAAACTGTCCTTTCATGTTTTGTTAAAAACAAGTCTTAATACATCGTACGGCACCATGGCTTTCACGGGGCTTGTATTGTATTTTACCATTGTTTTATATGTTGGCTTGAAATAGTCAGGTTGAATTTTGTTTTAATAAAATCATTTAAGTTTGAGTTTTGTTTTAATTAAGTCACTTTGTCAATTTTAGTGGTTAAAACGCATCGAAATAATGACATGGGTGACACCTCAACATGAGTTAACTCAAATTTCTGACCGAAACGAAATGTGACAGCCAAATGTCGGGTATTTTATGAAAAAAATAGTTTTTTTTCATAAAAATAATCGACAAGTGGCGCATATGTGGATGTCATGTGTCACTTTGGTTAAAAATATGCGTTGACTCATACTGACGTATCACTTATATGTTATCATCCCGATGTCTTTGATCACTGAAATCGTCATATTGATTTAATTAGACAAAACTCAAAGTTGAATGATTTTATTGAGACAAATTAAAGTTGAGTGATCATTTTGAGATAACCATGTAAGTTCGGTGGCCAATGATGCATTTAACCTCTTGATAGGGATACGGATAAAGATTGAGATAGAGATAAGAATGAAAGATTAGGATAAGGATAAAAATAAGATATGAGACTTTATTATTACATGTTTGATATGTAATATAGGAATAGGTATAAAATTATTCATTTTACTATATTATCTCTGTCCAAATTTAAATAGAATGTACATATTATTGTAGTATCAATATGGACTGAAATTAATTAAATTTAATCTATCAACCTAACTTGAGAAAATACTTGGAACACTATATCAAATTTTCAAAATAAAAAAAAATAGAATAACCTGATAAATACTTGGAACATTGTATTCAATTTCAAAATACAAAAAACGGAATAACTTATAAATATTTGGAACACTGTATTAAATTTTAAAAAAATGGAATAACTAATATATTTAAGATGATAGATTAAATTTAATTAATTTTATTCAACATTGATACTACAATAATATATGGACAAACTTAGGTTTTTAAAAGTTTAAATAATAAAATTAACTTGAGAAATATTTGGAACACTACTAAATTTTCAAAACACAATAAATGTAATAAATAATAAAATTTAAGAGACAAATTAAACTTTTCTATCTAAATAAGTTATTCTCATGTGTTATATCACTCATCTCTAGGATAATTGACTTATCTCTCCCTTCTCTCACTCTCCTATTTTCCAAACAAAATGAGATAATTTATCTCATTTTTTATCCCTATCCTACCTCATATATCCTCTCTAACAAACACGTATCTCAATAGCAATTAATCACTCCGTTTCAAAAAAAAAAAAAACGTAAGCTGCATGCGGAAAATGCGTTGCCCCATATAATATTATTACATAATTCACAGAATAAATTAAAGGGTAATTAATTTATTAGTCCCTATATTTTGACAAAACACACTGTTTAGTCCCTGTATTTTCAAAAACACATGGTAAGGTCCCTAACCTTTTTCTCAGTGAACTGTTTAGTCCTTCCGTCTGTTTGTTACATTTTTTACCGTTTATGACTTCGAAAATGACTAAATTACCCTTTACTATTTACCTTCAAACTTCAGAAGAGTAATCCAATTTAGAAGAAGAAGCTATTTGCATGGAGAACAATAAAAAGAACAGACTCAACGCTTACGAATTTGAACGATTAAGAAGAAAATTAAGAACAAGAACACTCAAAGTTGATTTCAGATGCATTAGAGTTTAAAGGAAAGCAAAATAAAGGAAAAGAAGAACACAAATCCAAATTGACTAACAGAATCTTCATGAGAGTCTAACGGCAGGGACTAAACAGTTCACCAAGAAAAACATTAGGGACTAAACAGTTCACCGAGAAAAACGTTAGGGACTTTAGTGTGTGTTTTTGAAAATACAGGGACTAAACAGTGTGTTTTGTCAAAATATAGGGACTAATAAATTAATTACCCTAAATTAAAAAAAAATTCTTACTTGATTAACTCTAAAATTGATCATCTCTAATATTAGAACCGCATACCTCGACCTTGATCGTTTTATTTTTTTTAAGATGCGTGTAATATATTTTTTTGCATTTAACTTACTTTTTTTTTTTTTTTTGCAACTGAGTGATGAATTGATTACATTTTATGCAAGTTTATGGAGCTAACTGTATATTTTATGCAAGTTGTGGGAGCTATCGGTACAATTTGAAAGTTTATAGAGTCAATCAATTTTTTGAACAAATTTTTGGAAAATGATGTATTAAGCCTAAAAACAAAGGCTTCACAAAACATGTCCTTTAAAAATTGAATGTTTAGAAGGAAGCTCTACAAATAATAATTTCGGAAAATAAAAGATTAAGTTTAAGACGGTGTTTGGTTGCTCTTTTTCATACTCATATTTATATTTTTACTTGGTTAGTTATCTCATGTTTGTCGTTTACATCTAAAGTAGCCTTTTACAACAGCAGAAACCATACTTTTTAGAAAAGCAGTTTTTTCCAACAACAAATAACAACAAGCAGTAGGTTAACAAGTCATAAGTCTTATAATTTTAAGAGTTATTTCTTACTTTTAATATATCAAAGTAAAAGATTCTCATTTTTAGCGAAACTAAAATCTCAATCCTTGTTTGACGAAAAAAAATCTATATATTTGTATTTCCATGAAGTTATTTTTCCAACATCTCGTAATCTTTTCCTTGTAAAAGGGTTTTTACTTAAATGTGTATCTCTTTCTTGCTTTTTTATCCTCATAATATTATTATTATTATTATTATTATAGTTTAGTTTAAACATATCACTTTATTACAAATTTAATTTACAGGATTGAACAATTACACACTTTACTTCACAAAATCAATAATAAGCATAAATTTGAACCCATGGACCCCCTCTAGCATTCTTTTCACATCGATCACATGAAAAATTTGGATACAACGTTCATCGACATTTAACTACATTTGAACGACTTTTTATATACCTCTGTTCGGTATACATGATGTTTGTTGTTGCTATTTGCTGTTGGAAAAAACTAGCTTTCATAAAAAGGCAAACAACAATTCTCTAACCAAACACTTAAAACTTTCATTTTTAATATAAAAAGAAGTTCAAAATGGAATAAACAAACACCCCCTTGATGAATCGGGTAAAGAAGGAGATGCAAGTTCCCTATCAAGAATCACACTGCCACTCCTAACCCTTTCCCAGGTGACATTGAAACCAAAAGGCCCATATCAGTTACAGGTTGATCTATCTGCTCCCTGATTTTAGGAGTAACAAGCTGAGAGATACAATCAGGAATGACACTCAATCAAAAACCATCACATTCACATTCACATACATGAATTCCACAACTCATCCATCACTGGAAATTACGTGTTTAATCTAAGTCTAACTCCATCGACTGCACTACGCTACGTATTTATTCATGTCTGAGATAGAGAACACAGAGAGAAGGAGAGTTGAGATAGAGGTTCAAGGAGATGATTACTCGAACTTGTAGTGCTTGTCTACAGCTACAGAAACATCCCAAGTGCAGCTCATTCCATTCGGGAACTCAACCAAGTCACCCGCGCCAAATTCAACTCCTTCATCCGATCCATCGGGGTATACTTTCACCTTACCCTCTAGAAGATAGCATGTTTCTTTTGCAGAATATGTCCATGGAAATTTGCTTGGTTCACAACCCCACCTAGTAAATGTAATTCACAACATCACTCCTTCAGAACATGTGCTGCAAGTTTACATGCTTCTAGATCATTTTTTTTATCTAACTCAATGAAAACGTAAACACAAGTCGTATCTTCACATCATATTCTGAAAATCAAATCCCAATTTCAAACTTTCAAGACAAATTAAACATAATGTAGTAATACCATTCCACATAAAAAGTTTTGAAACATTGAGATACGGAAAAGAACATATAGAAGCTTAGACTTATGCAAGATCCGGGTTCATAAATAAGTGTTCTGATCATGATATGGCTGATAGTAAATATGCACAGATGAGTTTACTAAAGATATGGGGTTTCTTTTCTTCAGCGGGGATCTGGTCATAAACAATGTAATAAAAACACAAGTACTAATACCTCTATTCATCTCCTCTTCATAGTTTCGGGTTAAAAAGATTTAATTTTTTATAAGAATTGCAAATATCTTCAAGAATCTAATAGAACTTTGCATCACAATACAAGAACCTTTCACCCTTGGGATGGAAGGGAGCAAGTAAATCAGGTGAAGTCTATAACACATATGGAAAGACAAAAAGGGTAGCTGGTTTGGACACCATTAGACATGAATATAGTCGTCAATTCGGCCCTTTCAACTCGTCTTCCGGAGCCAATTTACCCGAAAATGAATGTTGGGTATCAATTTCAGCATCACAAGTCTAAATGACATGTATTAGCATAAAACCAGAACCCGAAACATGTCAACAGACCACGAATCATAAGTTGACAGTATCACCTTTGCACTAATTTGACAAAAAATATCATTTATACACATAATTCATTTGAATTTTGGAAGAAATGATACTTTATCGCTTTCTATACATTCTTTTCAACACTATTTGCATTGCATTCAAGTTTCATTCTTGCCAGTCACTCGCTTAGCAGGGATGCTGCATCGGGCGCCCCTTTTTATTAGATTCAATTCAATTGCTAATCTAATGTTTCCTCCACAAACCACTCTCAAGTGAAACCTCACACAATTGAGAGAATTCATTTCTGTAAATTTCATTTTCTTCCAAACAAGAAATTTGAATAAATAGTATTCAATTGAATTAAATTCCACCCAAAATGAGGTTTCCAAACACTCTCTTGGTAAACACTCTCTTGGTGATTGATCTTGCTTTTTGGGCAATATAATCTCAAAATTTCCCCTTGTATGCAAGTAAATCCAACTAATCTTCAATGCAAAAGTCCAACCTAAGGGGTAACATACATAATCGAATATTAATTGAAATTGAAGATTCTCCATTTTTATCGCATATCAAAAATTGCAGAAGCTGTAAAACCTTATGGGCCATAACAAGGAGAAGAATATAATGGAATATTTAGGAAGCAGAAACAGTAATTAAATGGAAAAGGAGAAGTGAGTGAGTGAGTGAGTGAGAGTACATACTTGGGCCAAGAACGAACACCGAGCTCGGTGAGTTTGGACTCAGGAGGGTTCCTAACGATCTTGACTCCAGATTTCTCAATAGTGATTGCCTCTGCCTTGATTGGTGTGGCTGCCATAATCCCTACTCTTGCTCTGCTTTTTAACGACAATGAAGAACAAGTATTCCAATAAAATGAAATGTTTCCATAGACGGCGGCCATTCCTTAATTTTTCTCTCCAATTTTCCTTTTTCGTTTTTTAATATTTTTTTGGCCCGAGTTTATTCATTCTATATAGTATCTATTTGATCAAATAAAACAATAAAATTGAGTATGAACCACACGTATATTATCTCTTATATACCTATATATGGTAACGTTGTTGCCGTGTGACCAGAGGTCACGGGTTCGAGTCTTAGGAGCGGCCTCTTGCCAATTAAATTGGCAAGGGAAGGCTTGCCCCCAATACACCCTTGTGGTGGGACCCCTCCCCGGACCCTCGCTCAGCGGGGACGCGTAATGCGACCGGGCCGCCCTTTTTTTTTTTTATACCTATATATGGTAACGGTACGGTTTCGCTTCGTATTCGGTCTTAATTACACTATTATACAATTACACTATTATACAATGATGCTAAAACATCCAATGTAGATGTAAGCACCGAAGCCGAATACCTTCAACTAAAAATTAAAAAACAACATAAAGAAATCAAAGACCTGCAAAAAGAAAACATAAAATTAGTCATAAATTCGAATACAGAATGGGTCGAAAAATATAAAAAATATAAACACAAATTTAAAAATACTAAAAAAGAATTAAAAGAAACAAAGCTAGACTTAAAACAAACAAAAACAGAGCTAATCCACATTACAGATGAATTAAAAGAATTAAAGGAAGAAGTAAGAGTATCTCTTATATACCTATATATGGTAACGGTACGGTTTCGCTTCGTATTCGGTCTTAATTACACTATTCTAATACTGTATAAAAGAGTTTGGAACGAGAATGAAATTAAAACCAAAATGAGAATACTCCACCATGATATCGGCTACATGTTATCCAATAATTGGTAATTTGTATTTTTACATTTTTTAAAATTAATGAATTCATATTAAAAAATGAAGTAAAAAAAATAAAAATAAAATTCAATATATCATATTTGATGATTTGTACTTGTTGAATTCAAGCAAAACTTACTAAACCATGTGCAACTCCATCAGCATTATATATGTTCATATGGTGAAAGGAAATGGGCATAAAATTTCTTGCAAATGATCTAATGTCTTCACAGATTAATGATAGTATCAAATTAATTTACGTTCATTATTTTATCCAGGTGACACCAATAAATAACAAGTGTAAGGGAAGATAAGGAGGAAAATGATTATTTTGAATGGCAGCAATATATTCCTCTATTAACATAACTGTCCCATAATTTTTAGCCTTTTAAATTGAACAATATTTAGACAAAACTAAAAAAATATTGATACTGTCCGAGTTACTTTTTACGGCAACATTCTCTATCCATCCGCTAGTTAAAATCTCAGACAGGCTTTCCGCTAATCACCCTAGCGAACGTAGGCTTTGACTACTCTAAAAAAAAAAAAAAAAGGGCGGCCCGGTCGCATTACGCTTCCCCGCTGAGCGAGGGTCCGGGGAGGGGTCCCACCACAAGGGTGTATTGGGGGCAAGCCTTCCCTTGCCAATTTAATTGGCAAGAGGCCGCTCCTAAGACTCGAACCCGTGACCTCTGGTCACACGGCAACAACGTTTTACCGTTGCGCCAAGGCTCGCCCTCTAGGCTTTGACTACTCTAAAACTAGAAATTGTTTACATTTAATCATAATCTTGCAAAATGTTCTATAATCTACAATAAAATGATCTTTATTCATCAAAATAAGAGAGAGAGAGAGAGAGAGAGAGAGCATGAGCTATATGATAAATGATAAGTAGGGGATGAATAAAATTAAAAGGCATTTCCATCATATGTCTTCCATCTTTCTATTACAACCTTTGACTCTTTATTCCTGTTCCTCACCTGCAATATACCCCAGTTAGTGTCTATGCACCTTATGACCAAAATTGAATGACTCATAAACAAATCATTAAATTAAATCATTAAACCCTACCATCAATCTAAAGAAAACGTCTAAGAATGTAATGGCAACAGCTAGATACTCGCAAAAATAGTCATAAACTCGGTAAAATAACAATAAATAGATTTAAAAATTATTTTACTAACAAACATAAATTTGAAAATATATTATTATATGCACAGGTTTGGGTAGCAAATATCCTAGGAGCAATACCTATATCCATTCCCGTCATGGGTATACTAAACTGTTTCTGTCCCGATCCTAGTAGACTACGTGTAGGACGGGTGCCCTAACATACATGTCCCACTACCACCCCTAAGAATAACTGTATCTACTTAGACTTGGAACTTCTTATGTCTTTTGGATCAGAAATTGATTCTAAAACTTGTTCTTGCAATTAACTTTGGATGGAAGAAAAAACCAAAGCTATTGAAAGATTTACCTCAACGAATGGCTTCTCTCCACCAAGCAACATATCCACACTCTTCTCAGTCTGCACGTGAGAAGTGATTATAAGAAAATAATAAAAAAATAAGATTGAATGAAGGTGTTGAAATTATCTACATTGTTTACAGCCTCTTATACATTGTGGAGATGATTAAATGTGCATTTGACTCACCATACACAAAAGCCAAAACAGTATTTCAAGAGTAGATTTGAGGCAGTTCAGGAGGTACAAGTCAAAAAAGATTCACAAGTTCTAGTCCATCCATCCGCATATTGCAGCTTATTCTTTGAAAGATGTACCGTACGCATACGTCTATGCCAGGAATGATGATTGTCTCCATAAGAACTGATGAAACTAACACCAAAGCTAAATTTTCATTTCCATGAAGAAAGCAGGACCTTGTTCGAGGAGGGTAGGAGGAGCAGGAGAATTTTGTGAAGCTTGAGCTTGTGATGTTGCCATTTTCAGATGTAACGAATCAGAAGAAAATTTATGGAAAGGAGAAGATTGGAGAAAGATGGAGAACAGAATCACAGAACTGAAATGCAGGAAAAACTATTTTGAAGAAGAAAGAAGAGAATTCTCTGATATCATGATAAAACTCAGATATGGAGAAGAGAAAGAAAGATATTTCTCATCGACCACTGATCGTGAACTTCATATCTAATACAAGAGATGGAGAGCTGAAAATACAGCTCACTAACCTTTGCAAAAACAGAATAAATAACAGTTACGAATCCGTGTAACTAATCCAATAAGAAAAACTTGGATAACAGGTGTAGAGAAACTTATTCTGACTCAACTAGTTGCAGCTTTGATTGTGAAGAACTTTGTTCTGATTTTTGACTAGCTATGACTTCATCAGAAATGTATATCAAATATTATCGTTGTCCCCACAGTTATAACTTGGAGATTTAGGGAAAAAAATGGAGGCTCTCAAAAAAAATGTCAAGTCAACAGTATCAAACAACAACAAATTTGCAAAAACATTCTCACATCATCCTTCAACCTAGTTTTTTCAGTTCCCTCATCAAAGGCCGGGTTATTAGTAAGATGATCATGCTTAGTAACATTGTCAAGGTGTAGTTTAGTTTCATACCACGATTTTGTTTCCTGTAATATTTGTTATTGCATAGATTATAATTTTCTTGTCCAACCTAACTTTGGCTTCATCATTTTTATTAATTTCCCTTAACTTTGCTAAAGTATTTGGCACGCGGCATTTATAAACTTCTTATTATCATACATTGACTTCCCATATTTACAAAATATTTATATAGAAGTGTCCACTTCCTCACAAAATGTTTGGTTTCATGTACTGTATCAGAACCTTGCAATTGCAAGAGTATCTCACCATGAACATGGTTTCATTGAAAATCAATTTGCATTCATCTAACGAGTGCGCAACTAAAGCTAAAACAAATTCCAAATATAGGTAGAGGTCATAGCTTTCTAGATTAATTCACATACTAGATTTCATGTTCCCATGGATCCAATTCAAAGCAACTTCGAACCCCTTTTTGTTCATTAAATTGAAGGACACGGTAATATGGGTCTGTGTAGTGCATGCTTCAAGCCCGGTGGCCATTCGCTTGCGAGAGTGTGTCAGATATTAATATGAATTGGGCCTTTAACTATCACCTTAAACTTTTTGTTCAATTGGTTCCATGACACACCCAATATAATTTAATTCAACCAAACTTTTTGGAGATTAGGTAATAACCTTATTTGCATATCAGAAAAGAATTTCACCAAAATGCAAAACAACAAATTCCACCAAAATCTAGAATATCATAAGCAATCTTACCTATGGAAATGAAAATAGTAAAGGTGAACAAAGCCTTCCCTCTAAGATAAGCTTCTCCACAACTAGCACCAGCAATAAACATAATGAACATTTACTACATCATTCTTCCTCTTGATCAGTCACATGTTGCTGATCTCCAATTGGTTAACTACCCTTTGTTAGAATCAAATGTTAATCAACAACCTATCACGTTTTAGAATTATTTCCATTTTCAAAATGGCTAGGAACTAAACAATGTCTTATAGATGGTTCCACTTGTCCTACGACAACAACAAATGTTCACATCTTATATCCACTTTCAATACCAACCAACCAATGCAGAAACCTTGTGTTCTCACTCCCAAAATATTTCTGTTCAATCAAAGATGTGTATATGTAAAGTATAATTTATATAGAGAGACAATACTAAATTGCTAAATAACCTCACCAGAATATAATTATACATGCTAACCCATCCCACTAAACTATATAATAAACAAGGAAATACCATGTTTAGGACCTTTTCTTCAAGACAAGATTTATTCGAAATTAGGACTCGGACAACATCTACTAGAAAGAATATAAACTATATACACCACCAACATTTCTACTAAAAGGTCATCACTAAGTGCCTTATTGATCATTTCCAGATAAGGAAATCTTACTTTGCACTTTCACTAAGAAAACAATTGAAAGGTAAACTGTTTAAACGAGACATATCACTTAGCGATAATGATAAGAAAAGGTTTGAAAGTTATACCCGATGAATAACCCAATGATGCCTCTCTCTCATCTCAATCAAGAAATAAAATGTTGGAGGACCTTTTCTTTCAAGAATGCTTTTCTGACTTCTTCTAGCTCGGGCTTCCTGATCACCAATGGTAACAGTCTCTACTCCCCCGATCTGAAACAAATAAAAACCTTTCCTAGGATTACAGAATTACATCTCAAGATCATAAATAATCATAAGGTTGAACAGGACAAACCAGGTTAGAGAGAGTTGGATTCTTTATTATATTTTCAAGACGCTCTCCATGAGCTGTACCAATAAGCATAATTCCTCTCTCAGCAATTGAACGACAGGCAAGAGCTTCAGCTTCTGTGCCTATCTCATCAACTATGATTACTTGGGGCATGTGATTTTCTACTGCCTCAATCATGACCTTGTGCTGCAGGGATGGTTCTGGAACCTGCATTCTTCTTGCACCACCTACTGCTGCATGTGGAACATTTCCATCCCCTCCAATTTCATTGCTTGTATCAACAATCACCTATTATAGTCAAGTAACTATAAAGAAGTAAGAATGCAGCTAGAATAATTTGAGAGAGAGAGAGAGAGATAATGGTAAATGATACTATAAAACTCAACAGTCAACATACCACTCTTTTATCAAATTCATCTGACAATACACGAGCAATCTCTCGCATAACCGTAGTCTTGCCAACCCCAGGCCTTTAATAGTTAACAGAAATCACAAGGATGTAATTTGTCAGAGGTTGAAAGAGCACAAACATGACAAATATTTGAAATTTAGAAACTGCAGAGGATAATATATACAATGACAGGAATATTGTCCATACAGTTCTTGAGATAGGTATTGAAATAAAACATGTTAAACCATATAGATATTAGCAAATGTATATGACAGAAAAACAAAATCATAGAAAAATATAGTTATGCTCATTTCTGAGCTGTTTAGAACATGATGAGGCTATCACAATGCAATTCCGTATGCTACAGATACTCCACCAGAAACATTGATAGGCATATAAGCAGTTTCTGATTAATAATTACCCACTTCTATGAGGAA
Organism: Euphorbia lathyris; assembly: GCF_963576675.1. Taxonomy (NCBI): domain Eukaryota; kingdom Viridiplantae; phylum Streptophyta; class Magnoliopsida; order Malpighiales; family Euphorbiaceae; genus Euphorbia; species Euphorbia lathyris. Next base: position 18,316,083 of record NC_088915.1, read on the forward strand.
CTATACCTTCCAACAAACAAGATGCTCTTCCCATAATGAAGAAGATCATGAACCATGTCAACATGACCACTGACAGCCCTACCAACTCGGCAAGTCAAACCAACTACCACGCCTTTCCTACTCCGAATTGCAGATATTCTGTGCAAAGTTCCTTCAATGCCAGCCCTATTATCACCTCCGAATTCTCCAACAGCATTTTGAGCATACTCTAATTCTTCGATTGATACCTAACTAATAATTACCATGAATCATTGATAAAAATCCATTGAAGAATTGCTCAACCACTTAACTAGCATATTGTAGTTCTCTGATTCTTAGCAAATACGCCATGTTTGATTATTGGTGATTGTCAGTGATAATAATAAAAGCTATCAGCTTAAGCTTTTGGATCAAAGGCTTCCTTGACACAGTATTGGAGCCTTTTAGACCAAGTGGTCGACGTTTCAAATCTGGCGACTTCATTCGTTAATCGAATTTCAACCACTAGTAAAATGGGCATGTGTTGTACAAGCTTCAAGCCCAATGGGCGTTGGCGTTTGGGTTCGGGGAATGGGGGTGTTAGAGATAATGCTAAAAGTTATTCTTGGACTTTATCCATCAGCTTAAACTTTTAGGCCAATTGGTTTCTTGACAGTGATAAAAAAAAATGGCTAGTTTCAATTGTTGCATGTCAGAATGATCAACTAGCAGGTGTAGAAGTTATAGGAATTGCATTAAAGAGGAGAGGTACAGAAAGCAAATTGAGGTTTATTTATGCCTAGAAAAAGTAAGATGTAAGGATTGAAAGCAATTTACCTCAGTACTCCTTAAGTACTGGCCACCAATATCACCTAGATAGCGTGCCTCTGGCAAGCGACCTAAATCCAATATAACCTTCAAGAAAACATTTATCAATGCTCATTAAAATCACAAAATAGAAATGGTATAAAATATCAATGAATCTATTAATGATGTTAGGAGTCTCACATTCAACGGTCAGGTACTTTTCTCCAAATAATAGGCAAAATATACAACAGACTCAGAGTGCAGCTAATTTGGTGCATCTAATTAATTGGGTCATATGTATTTAGTCCATATGCAAGTGTTCAGCAAAACAACTTGTTTAGTAGTTAATGTAGGTTTTACCTTTTATTTGAGCCAAAAGAAGGATACTTAATCAAATGAAATTTTGGACACATTTATCAGACTTTTCAGACTAGTATTTTCCTTTCGCTCTTTTATAAACTCAAGTTTTCTTTGTTTTTCATATAGTCATGATGTAAAAGACAAACAAGTTAGCTTGAACAAGAGAAATAATCTGCATTGCTTGCTAATTGAACTCTAATTTTCTTAAATGCATATCTACATTTTTTTAATACAGTGACCAACTCTATTATCAACACCATCTTATTTAAAGAGAACAAAAATATGGTCACTTTATTAAATAGGTAAGTAAATTTGTGCTTAAGCAATTGGAGTGGTAATACCTAGAACCGTTTACACTTGTTGCAACTACAGCTGAACAAAGACATATAAATGTCTTTTCCTAAGGTTATTCACACTAACACTAAGAGTTAGCAATGAAAACTATGTTAACCAAAGAAAGTTTGATTATAGCATATTCATATATTTTCCCGTATAAACTGACAATATTGCAAAGATATAGTACCTAAACGAAATTGAGTGCATGATATGGAAGGCATGACTTAAGAAAAAAAGCTAAGAAGATTCTTGATCCAAAGATCTACATTCATGGGATGGAAGAAATTTTCTATATAGCTCAACGAACTCATCTTAAGATAGTTTTGAAGTGTTTTGTGATAGATAATTTTCTTTAGAAGGAAAAAATATAAAAGAACCTTCTAAGTATTTCATTTGCCACTCACTTCGACCTTTCGGTTATTTTATTTATATATATATATATATATATATATAATCATATTGCTTATCTGAGCAAAGATAACCAACTATAGGAAATTGGATTTTGAGGTAATACCTAGTATTTTTATTCCATATTAGGTGTTCAGCAAGAACAGAAAAAAGTTTGCCTGGTTATCTTAGGTAAAAGGGGAACCTAGACTTACGAGGCATTTCTTTTCTTTTTTTTTTTTCTTTTTCTTGTTTTGGGGGTGGTTTTGCATCAGATATCTGGTGAAACGCTAATTTCAAGCTTAAAATAGCATTATTCACCACAATAGTAAAATATATGGCAGTTAATTAGATTATGAGGAAAGCTTTCTTTATTGAGATTAATGGTAAAAAAAGATCAGTAAAAGTTAACAAGAAGTGACCATTGTTCATTATGATTGTTTCAAACAAAGTTATGTATAAAATTGATTATAGTCTCAAAGCTTACATAGTCTCATAACAGGATCAAAACATTGATTTCATGTACTATCTGATTGTAAAGATAAAGCCTCTGCAATTTAACAGTTGAAATGGTTCCAAAGCCTTAACATAAATTTGCACTTTTCATGCTAATTACCACTACAACTTTCTGAGCTACAATTAAAGATATGCAAAGCTACATCACATAAAAGTAACTAGAAATCATCTGTTTATTGATGTTTAATTGGTCAATGAACTAAGTGTGAAGAATTGGAATCTGAATTTAATCTAAGCGTATATATCCGAATAGAAGGAAAAAACACACAAAAGCAAATTGCTATAACTGGAATTTAGAATACTGACCTCTAAGAGTCGAGCTCTTTTAGGATCATTCAGAAGAATGTGATGCAAATCCGAGGGAAGAATCTGTCAAAACGAAGAATTTATTTCAAGAAGCAACTCATCGAACTCTTTAGCACAATTGAAATGATGAAATTATAGTAACCACAAACATGCATACAACATATACCAAAAATCTATCCGGAATGAAAAGAAAATGAAAGCAAAAGCGGACTCAAGTAAGGCATTGACATACACCGAGAAAAGATTGGAGATCGTCCTGCACAGAGACATGCGTAGCATCCAACGACGAAAGGACATAGTTGAAGCGAGATCGATTTTGGTTATGGAGATTAGATTTGGGGTTATAAGATACGAAGGTGAAGCCAAACGATTTGGTGGGGGAAATTGAGGAAAGTAAGGGCTTAATTGCTGCTGCTGCATTTGCTGTATTCATCCCTAGCACCAGGCCTCCCACAGTACCTGCTCTGCTCTATGGATATAATAGAACTTAGTCCAAAAATATCATTTGGCTCCTTAGCTTTGAAAACAACCAAATGACTTCTAAACTTGTTTAATCCTTTAAATTTCTTGGAAGTGAAATTAATAACCAATCTCAAATTTCAATAATGAGACAAGTGTTGTAAAATAGTGCTAACACGCCGGTCGTTCAGTGAACTTGTTAGAAAAAAAAATTTACTTCCGCGAGTGAAACAAGTTCCCTAATAATTAAATACAAAATGCCTAATATTGCATTTAGTGGTTTGGGTTTTAGAAACACGCATCCTAACAGGGCAAAGTAACATGACAAGTGGTGGTATGCATGTAAAAACGATGCCACGTAATTTAAATAGTATTTTTTTAATAAATTAAACTGTAATCAAATCAAATCAATAAAAAGCCTAACTCTCTCAATCTTTTATCCACTCAAGCTCTCAATTTTTGAACGCTAACTCTCAACTCTCAATCCATATCTTTCAAACCCTAAACTTTGAAAATAAAGCATTCTTAAACGGTAAGTGAATCGATAATGGAGAGAATGTAAAGAGAACATCTAATTTCAGAATAGAATGAGGAGAATGTAAGGAGAACATTCGTTTTCGAAAACTTATGGCAATGGCTTGAAGTTAGTTCGTTTTCTCTCTAATTTTCTACTTAAATTGTGTTCTTTTGATGAGTATGTTTAAATTATTTAAGTTTCAAGACTATGTCGGTTATAACGACTGAAAGTAACGGTAAATTTGTTATTAATCAAATATATATATATATATATATATATATATATATATATATATATATATATATATATATATATATATATAAGTCTAAACTATGTGATTGAATAAATTGTCCTCTATGCGGGCCTTAGCAAAAAAAGAATTAGGTTATTTCAGTATATATATATATATTATATTTTTCTCTACTGAAAAACTATAACATATATGAGGGGTTTAGCATGTCTCCTTGAAGATGTGTACATATATTTCCTTCTAGAGGGGTTCCAAGTACCAACCTAAGATACACATTTTCTTTCGCTTCACTAATATTTCTTCATTTAGAAAATGATTAAAAGTTAATTTTGTTGGTCCCGTGTAACGTGACAATGTTAGTTCCAAGAGGGGGTTAGGAACTATTTCAAAAATTTCACGTTAAGGCTGACTTATATTTTTACTAAGACTTTTTCTAAGTCTTTTAGCACCGTGATGCTGAGTAAGATCAGAGGCAAGCTTAGTCAACTGCTGATTAAAAGCTGCTTCTATCGTGAGTCAGGAGATAGCACTTAAGTCTATTCCTGAACTCAGCTCTCAGATCACTCAACTCAGCTTGTGTTCGTTTTAGTATTTCACTAGGCAATAACACAGCAAGCAATATAAAGGAGTAAAGGGTTGGAAAGATATTACTCAGCAGACTTATCCTGGTTCGGCCTCCTTGCCTACGTCTAGTCCCTGGAATCCTTCCGAGCTTTTTGAATCCACTACTGAGCTTTTTAAGGTAGAGCACAAACCTTTTACAATAGCTACTAAGTATACAAGAGTACCTTTCTCTATTCTTCTACTCAATACTATATCTACTGCCGAGTGCTATAACCGAGCAACTCAGCTTCTCCTTTCTAATCTGTAGAAATGATAAAGTGTTTGTTCTAACAGATTGAAGAACACTTTAGATGAATAAATCACTCTAGACTTTTACACAAAAATAAGAATTGGTGTAAGAATTGTTTTACTTCTCAAGACAGAAACTTCAAGTTGCTATTTGGTCAGCGTTTCGACTTGGTGAAGATCTGCATCGAATGAAGCATTTGGGAGGCCTATTTATAGTGACAGTTGAGACCTCAGTCATTTCGAATTTCGAAATAACCGTTGGAAGGAAACGGTTTCCTGTCGCTTTCGCTCGGTCAGTGCTCAGCGTCTTCGGCTAATAAGAACGTTACATCTTCTGTCTTCGTCAGGGATCAGTTGCTTTTGCTTAGGCTCGTCAAAGTGTCTCCACATTTATGGAAAAGTCTTCCAGACAGCTTTCTGATTCGTCTGAATATTTCCTTAAGTGGAAAGACTTTGTCTCCAAATTGTTCAGGCCACCTGCTGACTTGACTTCCTTGTCTGCTTGACTCAGTAGCTTCGGCATGAAGCAATTGAGAATTTCCTTCTCAATTCTTCCTTCTGTTGGGCTGAGCTTTGTTCTGCTGGGCCGCAAGGCTTGTGAATGTTGACTGGGCTTTGACCTTCTCTTATGGGCTTTTGGGCCTTGATCTTTTAATGTCTTCAGTTCTTATAAATCAATTGACTCAAGATTGAACAAAACACATTAGTATGAATAAATCAAAGCATTTAAATTTAATGTGTTGGAATATTTTATCATGGGAATTTAACTATACTTTAAATAATTTTGTCAAATCAAAATCATGTGGAAAAGTGTTTCAACAAATTTGTTCTTGGTCATTAACTTCTTTTTTTCCAGTTTCCAACTCAGCAATCATTCTTCTTCCATTTGTTGTGTTTCTTCCTTAATTCACTTATTTTCTTGATATTCACATGCTTTGACGAGAAGTTGGTTTAGTCTCTCCTTTATGAGAGCGTCTCTTCCTCATGAGAGTGTTTTTTTTTTCTTTCTTGTTGTATGAATTCTAGTTTCGTCTTCTGATTCGGTTCGGCTTCTAGGTGTTGGTGAAACGTAATTCTGTTTTTTTACAATGTAATTGTTTTACATTTTTGGTAACGTTCTGCTTTTAGTTGCTTGACTGTCGGTTATATCTTCAGCTTTCAGTTGTTTAACAATTGGTTACGTCTTCTACTTTTAGTTTTTGACTGTCGTTTATGTCTTCTGCTTTTAGTTATTTGACTATCGGTTACGTCTTTTGCTTTCAGTTGTTTGACTGTTAGTTATGTCTTCTACTTTAAGTTATTTGATTATCGGTTACGTCTTCTGCTTTCATTTGTTTGACTGTTAGTTACATTTTTTATTCCATTTTATGGGTAAACGTAACATGCTTTCTGTTGTTTAAATTTCGGCTACGTCTTCTGGTTTTGTTTTGTGGGTAATTGGTTTGCATTTTTTAGGGAGATTTATTATTGACAGTGATGTTTCAACAATAAATAGCATTAGCTTACTTGGGTTTGTTGTTGTATGGGTAATGAAGGGTAATAAAGGAAATGAGGATTGGCAGATCTTTCTATTCAATATTTTATCAAATCTTTCTCATCTCGGTCTGGCTAAGTTTCACTATTAATATAGTAGTAGGTGTTGGTATAACAAATCTTTCTCATCTTGAACAATATGAATTGCTTAAGTTGGAACAGTCGGGGCCTCGACAACCCCCTGGCAGTTCGATCGATAGGTGAGTTATTGAAAGCTCACAAGTCGAACTTGGTCTTCTTAATGGAAACTTTAATCGATAAAAAGCGTATTGAAGGTTTATGAAGAAATTTTATTTTCGATCGTTGTTTTTGTTACACTTTCTGCATGAGTACTTTTCTGCTCCCAAAATCAATCTATGATTAACTGCAAAAAATGATGAATTCTTTCTGGTGAGGTAGAAAGGAGAATGAAGCTCGGAAAATTTATTGGTGTAGCTGGGATAAGTTGAGTATGAGTAAAGATCACGGTGGGTTGGGTTTTTGAAATTTACATGGCTTTAATTTGGCAGTGCTAGGAAAACAGACTTGGAAATTTATTGATATTCCTAATATATTGGTTAGCATATTGTTCAAAGCTAAATACTATGCTTGTGAGTCTTTTCTTTCCTCTAAATTGGGCAATAACTCCAATTTCGTTTAGAGGAGCATATGGAGTTCGATTAAAGTTATCCAAAAGAGTATTCGCTACAGGATTGGGAGAGGAGATTCGATTTTGGTATGGCATGATCTGTGGTTAATAAATGAAGAAGGTCATCACATTATCTCTGTTTGCACTAATAAAAACAAAGATGTGATGGTTTCTGGTCTTTTTATACCAGGAACTTACTTTTGGAATCAGAGTAGGTTGGTTGAATGGTTATCACCTTGCAAATTTTCCATTATTTCTAGTATAATGGTGTATGCGGCAGCTAGAGATGATAAGCTCATTTGGTATTTTTCTAGAGATGATTTGTACTCGTCTAAATCCAGTTATCGTTTGCTTGAAGATACACGCATGAGAAACCTAACTAGTACCCACTTTTAGAATGTTCAGTTCGAAGGATGCTAAATGGGTGGTGGATCGTATTTTAATAAAGGTCCATGATATTACTGAGTTTCAGATTGTTATAGAAAAAATTCGAGATTTGTTATTTATCTGTTCATATTGTTCTGTGGCTTTTGTCCCTAGGTTAACGAACGGTGTGACCCATTTTGTCATACCCGACCCAACACAGAATCAGATATAACGGTGTATATCACCACTGACGTTTACCTGTCGGAGGGAACGTCTCACAATAGAAAAATAATGCTTATAAATGTATTAGGATGGTTAATTAATCAAAACCAACATTTCCTTTAAATTTCAGTTTGACCACTCGAGCTTCCTTAATTCATATCTCAAAATATATAAGTCTGAATTAATTAATTCCAAATTATTTTGAAACTTAACACATAGGGGAAATCCTACATCACAGCCTCGGAACAGAAACCTAAAGGAAAAAAGGTCGAAAATCGGTTTAAACCCGAATAATCTGAAAAACGACCTATACATATTGTTTATATCATAACTCTCACATCCGAGGTCCAAATGAGGTGATTCAAAAACCACTGGAAACCTAAGACAGAGATGCAACTTTTCTTTTCTTATATCAGGAGCTAATTTTGATCATAACAGGTCAAAAAATGACTTAGAAGTGTCAGGTACGAATCTGTTTTTTTACAAAAACGAATTTAGCTATAAGAAAAATCATCCAACTCCAAAATATCAAGCTTGTAATTGCCTTAATTCATACCATAAGGCCATAATTCAACATTTCATCTTAGGAATACACAAATGACCTTACAAGGTCACACTAACATCAAGTTAAACTCATAAGCACTTAAAAGTGCACTTGTCCACAACAACACAAACACACACTACTCTATATGTGATTTATATGATCACATACTAGCCAAAACACACTTCTAATAAAGTACCCTATTTATTCACTCCATGAATATGCATAACATGAAATGCAATACCCTAGAGACGACTTGAAAACTTGTGGCCGTGTCCGATCCTCGACCTAACGTTGAGCACCTCCTTCGGTGCCTTGCACTTCTTCGCCTAAAAACCTTAAAACATTTGAAAAGGGTGAGATAAAAATCTCAATAAGTAATTATCAACTACAAAAAAATAAATATACTCAAAATAGCTATAGATATATATATATTTATTTGCTTAAAATCTCAATTATATAAAATGAATAAATTTGCAATTAACCGTTTAATCAAATCAACCGTAATTCGATAAATACTTCATAAATCGTATCTCAATAAATATTTCACAAACCGTATCCATCCGAGAGATAATCCCCGTATGTATCAATCCCCACAATATAATAGAATCGAGATATCTCATAATTTGCCTATCCCGCATGGTCTTACTCAACACTTCTTTGTCATACCCGATAGGTCTTTCAACTGTGTACACAGGCCGTATTTCTCACTAAATACGGACTTTAATAAAAACCACCTATCCGGATTACTCTTGATGGATACTAAAAATATTATATCATAACATTATAACATGCTGAAATCTGTTTTCACAATCAAATTTCATAATTATTTCATAATCATAAACTGTAAACCATAAATCATTTGGCTTCCGCAAAAGAACCACAATTATTCAAATATTCACTAAAAATTGCTCAAAATACAAAATCATTTAAAATCAAATACTTCTTTAATATGACTAAAATCAGAAATATATATATATATATATATATATATATATATATAACTCATAAATCAACATCATAGAGTTTTTCAAGTACTTTTCCTCAAATCAATCTTCAAAATATCAATTCTTATACAAATATTAACCAAATATATTCAAATTCATCAAAACAAAAACCCAAAATATGTATACATATGCATATATATAGGCTGAAATTGTACATGCAAAGATAGACATTTATATTTTCTTGAACATAGTTTAAACTTATATTAAAACAAATCATAAAAACCACATTTAATCAAATGCATGGTAAAAATCACCACAAAAATTAATTTCTGAAAAATATAGAGTGATTTATACATATATATACATAAAAACTTAAAAGGGTAGTTGATAGTTACTTACTTTTGCAAAGAAAAGAAGAAGAACACACTAAGGACTCACTTTCTTGCTTAGTTTTTGCCTAGACACGAACCTATGTTAGAGTGCTCTGATTCAAAATCACACCGCACAGAATATGCATTAGGGTGTCTAGAATATGCTGTAAAAATTTCGGCTCAATCGAACGGTGCAATCTCAAGATATCAAAGAATCAATGGAGCTGGGTACATTTAGGTATTAGGATGAAGAAGGTGGAGGAGATGAAGATGGAGAGCTTGGGAGTAGCAGCCAAGTAGCAGCCAATTTTTGTCCGAAAATCAGCTCTTGGACATTGTGATTTAGAGTCCCAAAGATGGATAATATCCATTTAATCCCTATAGACTTTAACTTCTTTTAAAACTTACCCTAAGCTTTTAATTTCTTTTAAAATCATGAAGTTGGCTTATAAACTATACCAAACACACCCAATTAATTCATTAATTATCTAAAAGCTATGATAAATTTAATATTAAGGTATAACAATTAATAATTAAGGACACGGACGTGACACATTTAATGGCTTGTCATTCCCGTTCCAATGCTAATTTTTTTAGTGATGTTATTACTCCTAGTTATTTAGATGGTGCTCTTTGTATTACTAATGTTTCTATTTCTTAATAATAGTCGGTTTTTTCTAAAAAAAAACTATAATATATATAATTATGATTTTCTTTATATATAATATATAGTATCCTAAATAATATTCATATAAATATATATAATGTTTTAAATTATACTCCAGTATAACTGATATTACATCGCTGTCATTTTGTTATTAATCATTTCCATTTAGAATCTTATAACTATTATATGCATTCTGAGTTACCTTAAAATACATAGCAATCAGACTTTCTGCGCGAGTGATCCTATAGGCCTATCTGATACTGGTTGTAGGCCTAAAAGTTACTTTCGTCCTGTAAATTATAAACATACTCATGTAAGCCTTTTATAATCAAGCAAATCAAATAGTAATCTCATATACGATGACAGAGAACCTAATAGTGTACTCAATATATCCTTTCTCTATTTGATCATGTCTTAGCATGAGGCACGAAAGTGTGTCATCCTCACCTAGTGCTCGGACAATCGTTGATCCTTTAGTGAACTGATAAGTTCGAAGAAGCCATAACTTCATTCGGGTGTGGCCACACACTTCTCAATTTCACTAATCAAGAGGAAAATGATATATTCTCTTCTATTGAAGAATAGCAATCCCTTTACTATTACTCTTGGTTTCTAAGCATAATTCATAGCATAACTAATCAAACCTATACTTGGCACTCAGTCGCGAGCCCATTAGGCGATGGTAAAAGCATATTGTGTCTCATCTAGACTCTATGGAGGTTCTGGGTCTAAGAAATCAATAAGAAGTATCACATGAGTTACACCTATGACACATATTACCATGTGGTGCTCTCATGGCGGATCGATCTAATGCTTACTATTTTATAAGCCCATATGCCCTTAGTTTGTCATCCAATGCCCATAACTGGTGAAACATCATTAGAACCAAGACGCATACTAATTTTTAGTTCATTACTGTTCCCACTGTAAAAACAGACCAGGGATGTTTCATATTAGTATCTTATTTCCTCGCAGTTTCACTCTCCCAAGTCCTCAACCCGTCATATGTGACTAATCCTGGATACTTTGTATGATTGATTCGCACAAGTAAATCATCATTATAGATCATTTCCTTGTAATTAGGGCATTTTCTAGACTAGAATTTCTCAGGACTAGGGCATACACCAACATATGTTACTGTTGAGGGGTAATTTAATTTTTACATTTTTAGCATAGGTTATAATTTTATTCTACGGTTAAATTTATTTAATTAATTTCATCTTTCAACAAAATAAAAATAAAAGTGAAAAATAATATAAAAAATATATAAAAACATAAAAAGAAAATGAAAATGAGAAAGAAATAGTAAAAAAACATATGTAAATATGAGCTGATTTTTAGAAAAAATGACGTATCAGATCAACAGCCAAATTGAGCTTCAATTTAGTGGAATTTTGGATTACCATAGTGGAATTATGAAAATTTGGGATGTTTTCTTTCCAGAATGCCAAAAACGAAGCAAAACAAAGCTGTATTGAAGCATGTGAAATTTTTCAAAGTTTACTGCTACTGGAAAAACGGGATAAAAACTACAGCTCTTCAATTTTGGGTTTCATTGCCTCAACCCTTTTTTTATAGAGAACACTTATTATTGGTTCGGAATTAGCTTAACGTGTGTTAAGCTAATAATTGAAAAATTAATGGTTTATGTAGTGCTTTCAATTCTATCGTAAACAGTTATAAAAGCTATGTAACAGAAACATAATACGTTAAACCATACTAGGGAAAATAAATTTTCACATTTCAATCAATTAATGAAACCAATAATCTCTAGTAAATGGAAGTTCTAACAAAAAGAAAAAAAAACACTTGTTCAAAACATCAACAATAAAACCAGAACTCTGAAATCATCCGAAAAACACAAATAAATAGGTCATCTCCTATGACCCTTGGACACGTCCACTACTTAAGCTCTAAAGTATGATTTTCTAACTAGAACATATCTTATGACACGTACTATGTACCTATCAATGTTCTTGGTTAGGGTGTTGGCATGCTTTGAGGAACTCTAACACCCCTATCTCCCAGCATGCTCATGAACAACCGCACAACCCTTCTGTAGTTGTTCTCGTGAGTTTTCCATGTTGCATCTAAGATTTTCTTAAGCTTCTCACGTTGCAAAGATTCGTGGAGTCGTATGAATAGGGCATACTCGTCGTACCCTTTACCAGGGCCGTCTTAAAGAATTTTGGGGTCCTGTGCTAAATGAAAAAAAAATGGATTCTATTCATTAAAAAAAATTAATACTTTCATATAATAATAATGTTTCTACAAAATGAAACACCAAAATACTTTGAACTTAATTTTTAGCATTATAAATATATAAAAAATAATTAAAGTAGATATTTATATAATAACAATAAAAAAATTGGGCCCCTTAAGACTCTTAGAGCGTTAATTTTCTAGATAAATTAACATTCATTTAATTTTTCACATAATAATTAATAACAAAACTTTATTTAGATTTGTATAATAAAAAAATTGGACCCTTTTAAATTTGGGGCCCTGTGCGGGAGAGCTCATTGTACACCTTTCTCCTACTCCCCTTCCCTTTAAATAAACCACATGCCCAAGTGCACACTTGCATCTGAGTATGCAATGACTTTAAATGAAGTGTAATTGCCTCAATGTCATTCCAGATGATCTGTTTATTTAAGTGACACCTTCTTATGTTACTTCCCATTCGGCTTAGTCTTGCACGTTGGTGGGGGAAACGAGCAAGGAGTGGAGTCCTTACAGTGCCGACCATAACTGTCAAGGCACAGTAGAAAAGAGAAAGATTAGGCCATGAACTAAATCTTTCGGGGATCAAAAACCAACTTCAATCCATTTCTTTGAGGAACATACGACTAACGATAAAAATAATTTTCCAGATTACGTGTATGTATGATTATATTGGTTATGCAATACTTGCAAACATACTATAGTCATACAATTATATGCAACAGACGACATATAAATTTTTAAAAAATAATACTTGATTGTTTATCATAAATTAATAATCAATGAATTAAAAAAAATTCTAATAATTATTTTCAATTACACGTTCATTTAAAATATATTAAAAACACATTTTGAATATCTAAAAATTAAAACATTTATATCAATCTTTTATTAATAAATACTTTTAATCATAAACAAGTCTCTGAAAAATTAATTTTGTAGAATCTGAAAAATATTTTATGTTTCTGTAATTTAATTTTAATTTATGTAATTTTCTGGACATCTATACTATATATAATAGCGGAAGCAGAGAGAAATGAGGAAAAGTGTTTTAGAGGCATTTTTGATGAGTTGTCAACGTAGTAAAAAATCAAAATTAAAAAGATTTAAATAATTAAAAATAACAGATTTATATTTATAATATATTAAACAATTACTAGCTCATTAATTAAAATAATAATAATAAAATAAAGTAAGAGTCACAGGAAGATAAAAAAACACAAAGCAAAGGAAATCCAAAAGCCAGAAATAAACTTCTATATAAAGCTTGATAGATAGTATTCCACCATTATATTCACTGGTCATGATAGATAGTATTATGTTTCTGAAGGTAATTATTCGATTTTTTTCATATGTTATAGTTATTTTGTTCTCAATTGTGTTGTTGTTATATTTTTATTAAATAATAGTTGTTATAGTTTCATCTTTCAGATCCATTTATGCCGGTACCCAGGTTCTATACCTCTCGCTACCTTATCCATGTTTTCTTTTTTATTTGTCTTTTTTTCCAAACTGATATCTCCAATTGAAGAAATCCGATAGAAATAGAAGATTCATGGACAACTAAAATCGGGAAAAACAAAAAGTGTCAAAAATTACAAACAATTCTTATGTTTCTCGAGGTAATTATTCGATTTTTTCATATGTTATAGTTATTTTTGTTCTTAATTGTGTTATTTTTTATTTTTATTAAACAATAGTTGTTATAGTTTCATATTTCAGAGATGAAATTCCACTTCTGTAGTTACCCAGGTTCCATACCTCTCGCTACCTTATCCATGTTTTCTTTTTATTTGTCTTTTATTTTTCAAAATGAACAAACTAAAGATTTTGTATATTTGCATTCTTTTTTAGTATATGTTGCTAGGTGTTATCGTTTCAATTGTTAAGTCTAACTAAAATTTAGATTTTCAACTTTATATGAACTCAATTGTTATCTTTAATTGAAGTTAAATTAATTTTTCTAATTTGGAACCTGTTGAAATCCACTCATTTTTTTAGTTTGAGTTTATATATGGACTGTATTTTTTATTTTTATGCATTTTGGTACAAATAGATATAAAGTTTCACACAATAGTTGTTCATTGAAGTTTGAGACATATTGAAGAAAATATTGAAGAGGTATTGAAATATTACACTTACAATGAAGTTTATTTTAATTATAAATTATGTTATATTATTATTATTATTATCAATGAGTTATTTTTTCTCAGTTCTCTCGACAAAGAGATTGTAAGCGTCTAATATATTTGATAAGATGTTTATTCTCAAAAAATTTGGATTATGCCAGATACGAATTCAAAATGAAGGTAAATAAAAATAAATTTTGATGCTCAAAATTCAAAAAATATTCAATAATTATGGGATATTAAGATAATTGCTTTTACAACATTGGTTATATAGTTTTTAACTATTATATTGTGGTTTGTACAAAATTTCAAGAGTTTTTAACAGATGAAAATGAAACATGAGCATAAGATAAATTGTTGGAAAATATTATTATTTGAATCTCTTCAAATTTTCAAATGTTAAGCATAATGATTCTAATTAATAGAATCAATTTCACATATTAATTATAAAACGTTTTTTTTGTACTGAGTGGTTACAATTACGATTTAATTTTATTTAACTAAAATTAATTTATTAACTTAACACTTCATTAATAAAAAAATAAAAAATTTAATTAATGAGCAAAAAATATTTCCACTCTCCTCTTTATATGATTATATCTTACATTCTCTCTTATTTTTGAAAAAAAAAACGAGAGGAAGATAGTTCTCTCCTAATTATCTTTTTTGTCCCTGCATTTTTGTTTTCTATTCTTTTGTTTGTTTTTCTTGCTTACGAAATTCAAGAATATATAATTATTAGAAAATATTAATAAAGTCAAATAAGTGATATCTGCGAGCGTGACTGATATTCTGTACAGTGAAAGAATGAAGAACAAATTGATTGAATGTCTTGATGAGATATTACGAGATAAAAAAAATAGGACAAATCATCACCTTAAGCTGATTCAATTGGATATATTGGGTTATTGTAGCATAATGAATAATTGAATTCGAATACTTGGTGATCATGAAATTCCATAAAGCAAAATGATTATCATCAATGACACACCCGACCCAAATCGACACCGGGTATTAATGGAAAATAGGATAACGAACGTCTAACAGCCTGAAAGCCGAACTTATTTTCTAATAGATCAAAATTTAATTCGGACTACCTAAAGTTTTATTAATTATTTGGCTTGGACTTGATAATTCTATAAAGCTTCCTACGTATCCCGAACGCCTTTTAATCTTTAAATCGGGAATCAAAACCACGTAGTTCTACCTATTTTAGGTAGTTCTCTCAACTTATTGACATGTTGATGAAATTAACCGACTTCACTTTATTGCTATATAGTTTCGTTTTATCGCTACTACTATTCACAATATATTTAATATCCCGATCTACGATTTCGACTCGTCGATTTATAACCCTTTAAAAACTTAATTT
Organism: Euphorbia lathyris; assembly: GCF_963576675.1. Lineage (NCBI taxonomy): Eukaryota > Viridiplantae > Streptophyta > Magnoliopsida > Malpighiales > Euphorbiaceae > Euphorbia > Euphorbia lathyris. Next base: position 18,331,830 of record NC_088915.1, read on the forward strand.
AATTTCATAATAACTTAACTTAATTACGAAATAGACCAAAAACACTTATTCAGACCATCGTAAATTTATTTATTATATATCCGCGAATACTTTATCGATTCAATGTTGAAGATGAAATAATACAAGAAGAAGTTTGATATATTTTGTAGTGTTATACTTGGGTCCACAAGAATAAATAGTATAAATACCATAAACAGCTTGTAAAAACAAATAGACAGATATTACAGAAATAATATCTTTTATACTTTCTTTCTCTCTTTTCTCTGTGTTCGGTCCAAACCCGCTAACATGGTATCAGAGCCATGACAGGGAGGCAAAGGAGAAAGAAACGGAATCAAAAAAGGCTTCTGAATCCAATTGAAGAAAACGAAGAGGTGGAAGAGGAGTTTCTCGATTTTTCTGACACAGAAGAAGAATCTGGTGGAGCGCCAGATCTGGAAAATATAATGCATACAAGAAGTTCATCGAATGTTAATAACACAGATCAGAATCGGAATTCTGATCAAAATCGTCACTCATCTTGTGCGAATCATGACAATCCTAGCACTGTTCTTGTAAGTAATCTCCTTACAAGCCAGAATTATTTTGTCTGGAAACACACAATGGTTCGTGCGCTCACAGTAAAGAAGAAATTGAAGTTCATTTTGTCTGATGAACAACCGCCGCAAACAAATATAGCAGCGTTTGAGGAGTGGAAAGAAGGAGATTGTTTAGTCATCGCATGGATTTTAAACTCCATTCACAAAGATTTTGCAGAATCTTTTGTGTTTGCATCAACAGCTAAGTCATTATGGAAAGAATTGGAACAGAGGTTTGGGGAAAACAATTCTCCAATGTTGTTCCGCCTCAAGAGGCAAATTAACTCAACTGTTCAAGGTAATCAATCTGTATGCACTTATTTTACACTCTTGAAGAAATTATGGGATGAATTAAACTTGCTAAGACCATTACCTGAATGTCAATGTGGAGTTATAGCTGCTTGTGTGTGCAATGCTTTTACACGTATTAAGGATATGAATGAAGAAGATCACCTAATGCAATTTTTAACGGGATTACATGATGGATATGAACATGTCATTAATCAGGTCCTGTTGTTAGATCCTTTACCTTCTGTGAATAAGGCTTTCTCAATGGTGCATAAAATAGAAAAACATAGAAAAACAGAAGGAATTGCAGATAGATCAGGGGATAGAAATTGCTA